>NW_008237244.1:4765340-4765969 GCF_000691975.1 Corvus brachyrhynchos
CGGGGCAGGGAAAGGCGGGCTTGGGAATCCCGGGGGTTTCTCCCTGAGGTACCTGAGCAGATGGTGAACAGGTCCCTCTTTTAGTAAGGTGGGGTGTTAGGGTCCTGGTGCAACAGCCCCTCCAGTGAGCAAGTTCCACTCACGGTAGAAGGAAGGCAGCCAAAAAAGCAGAAGCCTACAGTGCTGATGAATTCCCTCCACCATGATGGCAGCCTCTCTCTCCCTCCAAATGCTGAGAACAACTGCCCACAAACCCAGGTGAAAGAGAGTAGCCCCGTTGGACCCCTCCCTCTATGGCCAGGTCTTTTGTTTCCCCAAGCACCCAGCAATTTGTCACCCCCGGCAACATATATGGGAAAAATTCCTCAAGAGAAAAAAGAAAACAGAAGGGGAACTTCCCAAACCCCAACAACATTATGCCCAATTATAAGGATATCTGACCTTGAAAGAGAAGCACTTAGATGGCTGTAGCACACCCTATTCCTTATCCCTTGCTCAGCTGTATTGGTAAATTAATGTTGGGGTTTTAGTTTAGTCTTAGTTTTTTCCTGTTAAAGGAATTTTCTCCCATATGCATGTTGCTAGGGGACAAATAGCTGTACTTAAGAAAAACAAAAAGGGGAGTGGGG
>NW_008237244.1:4766500-4778405 GCF_000691975.1 Corvus brachyrhynchos
CGGCTGCGAGCGGAACTGCACCCGAGGGGAAAGGGCCTGACAGCCGAGAAGGCTGGGACTGTGTTTGTGATTGCTGTTATTGCCATAGTTGTTGTTGTTTTGTTTGACTGGTTATATACATATATACAGAGAGAGAGTAAAGAACTGTTATTCCTATTTCCCACATCTTTGCCTAAAGGCCCTTGATTTCAAAATATAATAACTTGGAGGGAAAAGGGGTTATATCTGCCACTTCAAGGGGGGCCTCTGCCTTCCTTAGCAGACACCTGTCTTTCAAAACCGAGACAATTAACCAGATGGATCCAAACTATCCTACAGCCTAGTGTGAAGGAATATGCAAAACTTCAAATCTGGATTCCAATCTATTAGCAAACAACAAGTTTATGTAGTAAAATGTCAAACTAAACCCTTGTCTTCAAAACACCCTTCCACTCAGATGTTCCAAATCCTGGGCCAAGCTGGGGCTGAGTGCTGGGACACTGAGCAGCACTGTGGTGTTTCCAGAAGTTGCTCATGGAAGCTTCCTCCAGAGACTGGACCCACTAGGTGCCAGACGATGCTGGGATCCTCATCTGTTTGACCAACTCTTGGTGTAAACCCTGCGTGGTGGGATGAATTAGGCCCTTAATGGTTACAGAAAGACATTGGAAATAAAAGTTTCTATTTACATAGTACATTTCATCCCAAAGGACCCTAAATCACACCGCACAAACTTTACATAAACAGCAGAACTGAAATGCAGCTGTGTCAGGAATGGAGGGTGGCAGCCAGCTGGCATGTGTTAGCAGGACAAAAATAAGCCACTATTTTTGGCCAAGGACATCAGGGCAAACCCCTCTATTGCGAAAGTGCCTTCAAAACTTCAAAGTGCAGTTTTACGCTAAGTAGTGATTGTGGATCTTTTTGTAGTCAATTGACTTGTTCCCAGGCACATCTGGGGAATTCACTCACTAAAATAAGGATTTGCTACATTTTATGCCAGCTAAGGCTGCAGAACTTCCTCACCCAAGATAGCACGTTGCTACTCCAACTCCAGTCTCATTTGCAGAATTGGAAGCCTTTCTTACACAGCCCTTACTACTGAGGGTGGGACACAGAAAAAACTGCTCTGGCTTTCTCAGTTGAACTTACCCTGAACTGGCACATCTGAAAATTAACATTTTCAGTTGTTAGCTAGTCAAATTTGTTGATTAGAAAGACAAATTTTCACCATGCCTGTCAAGGTAGCTTTTCAGAAAACAACTGACCTTTAAATATCAGCGTGGAGAGGCCAGGACATTTGAAGATTTTGCCACAAAGCCCCTCATGGAGCAGGCTGTGCAGCATCTCTCAGGTCTCTGGGCTATCCAAACACTTCACAACACTGCAAGGCACGGTTCCTTACAGCAATGTCACCTATGAAATGCACAGTATTTTTATAGATACATATTTAGTTTGGGGCCAGGAGGGTATCTGTACTTAGAGAGCACACCGCATCTCAGAGAACCCTGAATAACCCTGCAGGTTAAGTTGTCCTGTGGCAACCAGTGGTTCCCTGTGAGCCTCCTCCCATATCTCCATGTTGCATTGCAGCTGAATCCTGTGCTCTGGCATCCAGCCTCCCGAGCCATCTGGCCCTGTCATGCCATTTAATTGCTACTAGAGCACTCTCCAGCATGATTTTGGTTCCATACTACAGTCCAGTCTAGTTTGGGGCATGTGAAACATACAGGGACCATTCTCCAAGAAGCAGGAAGGATGAGAAGCGTTTAGCTGTGCCACCTGCCCTTAGGGCCAAGGAAGAAGCCCCCAGCCATTTGATTTATTAACGTGCCTGTGGCCTTTGAGAACTGAGCACCCCTTTGGCACCACACTGCACATTGGGTGGACAAGGAAGGAAGAAGTCAGTCAGGAGCCAGATGTCTTCCAAGGAGCCTTCCAAGCTGGGACACAACCCTGCTGGACCTCCATCTGGCATAATTTGGTGCTCCAGCCACCCTCGCTGTCTCCCACCCCTGGCACTAACTCTGGCACCAGTTCAATGACACAATGACTGGGTAGGGGAGCTTGTTTTTCTGAAGACACACAGTGTTAGCTTTCAGCCAGCTCGGCTCCCTGCCAGCCCTGGGTGTACAAGGCCAGTACAGCTGTGGCTGGAAAGGAGGATGCACCCCATGGCAGCTCCATCTGAGATTGGTTTATGGCACTGAGGAACAACTCCGCATTACAGTCTCTCTCCCTACAAACATGGAATGCAAGAGGGAGCTTGCATGCCTCAGAACCAGCCCTTCATCCTCTTCCCTGCCTCTCTCCCAGCACCTTATTGCCATGCACAATCCTCATGCAGTCCATTTTCCTGTCAGCCAGTACACTTTGGCGAGTACAAAACCATATAAAACTCACACAAGCATTTCCTATTGCTAACAGTTTTTAAGTGGCATTTCTCTTTCAGAAGAACTGTAGGGTGTCCTAGTAGGACATATAATGCAGAGTCCTGTTAGTAAGGCTCTGATAAGGTTACTTCCACAAGCCTTCAGATTCATCGAAAAGCAGCATTAAAGGCCGTTTGGACTCAGAGCAGGGCTGCAAGGGAGGTAGGCAGCATTTCAGTGCCCAAAGCACACTGCCTCCTCTGGGTTCCCAAATTTATGACTATCTCCTACCAGCTGAGCAGAACATGAGCCTGTCTTCATAGTAGAGGTACTCCATTCCTCTGACCACGTTCATGGCCCTCCTCTAGACCCACTCTAACAGGTCCATGTCTTTCTTGTACTAAAGCCTCCAGAGCTGGACACAGTACTCCAGGTGGTGACCTTGTGGGGCAGGGTAGAGGGGGAGGACCGCCTCCCTTGATGTGCTGGCCACACCTCTTTTGTTGTAGCCCTGGATGCGGTTGGCTTTCTGGGCTGTGACTGCACACTCCTGGCTCATGCCCAGCTTTTCATCCATGAGAATATCCAAGTTCTTTGCTGCAGGACTGATCTCAATGACTTCTCCCAGACTGTGCTTATATCTGGGATTGCTCTGAACCAGGTACAGCACTTTGCACTTGGACTTGCTGAACTTGAGGAGGTTCTCATGGGCCACTTTTCCAGTCTGTCCAGGTCCCCCCAGATGGCATCCTGTCCTTCTGTCATGTCAACTGTATCACTCAGCTTTGGGTCATCTGCAAACATGATGAAGGTATACTTGATCTCACTGTCTGTGTCACTGATGAAGATGTCAAAAAACACTGGTCCCAAGACAGGGCCCTGAGGAACACAACTTGTCGCTGGCCTCCACCTAGACATAAAGCCATCGATCACAACTCTCTGGCTGCATTCATTCAGCCAGTTCCTTATCCACTACCCATCAAATCCATGTCTCCTCAATTTGGAGATAAGGATATCATGTTGGACCATACCAAAGGCCTTACAGAAGACTAAGTAACTGATGTCTGGTGGTCTTCTCTTACCAACTGTTGCCATCACTCCATCACAGGCTATCAGATTGGTCAGGCATGATTTGCCCTCAGTAGAGCTGTGCTTGCTGTCCTGGTTCACCTCCTTGTCTTTTACGTGTTTTAGCATATCTTCTAGGAGGATCTGCTCCATGATGTTCTCAGGCACAGAGGTGAGGCTCAAATGGTCTGTAGTTCCCTGGATCTTCCTTTTTCCCATTTTTACAAATGGGAGTGACAGCTCCCATTTTCCATTCACCAAGGACTTCACCTGGTCACCATGACTTTTCAAATATGATGGAGAGTGGCTTAGCAACAACATTGACCAGTTTCCTCAGGATTCTGGGATGCATCTCCTCAGGTCCCATAGACTATTCAGCTTCATCAAGGGATCCTGAACCTGCTCTTCACTTATAGAGGGAGGGGCTTCACTCCCCCCACACCCACCCAGAAGATCAGGGACTTGAGAGAAGTGGGAAGCCTGACTGCCAGTGAAGACTGAGACAAAGAACTCATTGACTACCTCAGCCTTCTCCATATCAGTGTTACCCTTCTTTCTTATCACGGGGGCTACACTCTCCTTGGCCTTTTCTTTTCTGACCTATGTCCTTATAGAATCCCTTCTTGTAATTCTTCACCTCTCTTGCCAAGTCCTGTTCCAGCTTTGCCCTGGCTTTCCTGACCCCATTCCTAGACATATGAACTGTGTCCCTGTACTCTCCCCAGGTCACCTGTCTCTGCTTCCACTGGCTGTGCATTTCTGCATTTCTTCCTTACTCCTCAGTTTGAGGAGCAAATCCATGCCAGTTTCTGGCCTGCCTTGCTTGATTTCCTGTATACCAGAAGAGCACTCTTGCACTCTAACAAAAGGGGCCTTAAAGAGCTGCCAGCGCTGGTCATCACCTCTGTCCTTAAGGACAGTTTCCCAGTGGATCTTACTCACCAACTCCTTAAAGAGCTGGGAGTTTGCTCTTGCAAAGTTCAGGGGTTTGACTTTGCTCCTTGCCCGGCTCACGCTCCTTGAGATCACAGATCTCAAGATCTGGGCATGAGAGGACCTAAGAGCAAAGAAAGGGAAAAACAAAGAAGGAAATGTTTGGTGACCTTATTTGAGCCCTGAGAAACGTGGAAATGTGCAGGACAGGGGCATGATGCTCTGGGAGGAGCAGAGGCCAGGGAATGCAAGACAGGTCTCTTCCTCATCAAAGAACCAGCGCAAAAATGTTCATGGAGGCAGACCCACCTTTGATGTTGTGAGCAGATTACAGAGCCATGTCACACCAGTTCCCAAGATTCCTGGATAGGAAAGCTGGTCACACACACTGGAAGACTCTCCACAGCGTGCCAAGATCACTCAGCTCTGTATACCAGAATCTCCCTTGTCCTTTATTAAGCCCCTTGCCTTTGCACTGTTTGCACAGCATTATGGTTCTGTACTTTCCAGGGAGAAAAAGCTTTTGTCTAATATTTGTATTTTTAAAGCTGAATTTTACTTTTTTTTTAATGTACCAGCATTATCCAATATGTAGTCCAATATCTAAAATTGATCATGACCTAGAAAAGAACCGAAGCTTTTGGAATGACGCTGCAGGCAGGGAGAGAGGCCCCACAGGCCAGCACTCAGGCACTCAAACTGGTTATGCACAAGTTGTATAGTTTTATACACTCAGGAGTGTTCTCAGGCACTTTGAAGATCTTACCAAGCAGTAACAGAGAACCTCCCCCGCTTCTCCACTCCCTGCCTCCCAACACAGGACCCTGCAGGGAAATGCACTGTGTACAACTGGTATTTCCCCCAAGCAGACTTGCAGCCATGGCAGTATGAAAAATTAATAGAGGAGTACAGAGTGCATTAACAAATGCTGACATATTTCCCACAGTTAATTGACATCCCCCATTTTATTTAAAATTAATAAAAGCTTGCCAAGCATGCAGAACTTGCACATGGTAGCAAAGGAGATGTCTCAGCTCATCAGGTCATGTCATTGTATCAGTAATACCATAAATCATGACAAATATTCCTAGTATTATGTCAGGCCTGCATCCGAGGTGTTGCTCTCAGCATCAGTGTAGGAAGGCTGTCTGACACATGCTCTAGAAATTGCCACTCTGATGGATGAACAACACAGGCTGCTAAGCCAGCCTTATAGCATCTAAACCTTGGTCTCCAGCTGGGGCTACTCCCTCTCTCTCTCTGGCGCAGTGAGGGGACCAATCACTCTGAGCTCATGGAGCCTGGCTGGTGTCTCCACACAGCTTGTGGTGATGGGGAACTGCACTGTGCTGCTGGCCTGTCACTGCTCCTGCAGTCATTAAATGGATTTTTCTATCATCCAGATGTCCCACTTATATCTTACTGAGCCACGCATAGAGGGTGCTCACAGAACCTTCTAGAAACTAAAGAAGAAACCCTGGCAATTCTAATGACACTCCTAAGTGGGATGACAGTCCTCTTTTTTTCAGCAGTGGAGGCAGGTGACAATCTGGTGAATTGCATACACTGTAAAGCTAAGACCTCTGTAAAGACTTACAGAGGCCTGAAGTAGAGCAGACAACTCCTAGATTAAGTTTTACTGGAAAACTACGGGGCTCAAGGTACTATCAGTGGCATAGGCCGAGATGGGACTGGTCCCGGTAAGCAGGAGTGATCCTGTTCTTGCGTGGTCTGCCCCATCGAGGCCAGGGCTGCACCCAGTTACCTGTACCTGGTTGTATTCGTTAAGTGCAAGCCTTGGCTCAGGGATAGCAACAGTTAGTTGTGCCAGGCCAGTGAAATTAGGGACCCTCACAGGTACACTAATGGCACTCCAAGGCCTGGGGATTTCCACATGCTCCCCTGACAACACCTTTCTGGATGGTGATGACTGTCTGCTTTGGAGTAGGCAGTCTGATGCAATGGCTGTCAGGTAACTGCATGTGGAAAAGTGCTTTTTACACCTTGAAGCACGTTCTGTGGGCCAGTGGTGGCCCTCAGCATACTTGTCTCCACTCTCCCAAGCTCATGACAAGGAAGGAAGACATATGAAATGCAGTTCTACCAGAAGAGCACCTTCTTCTACCTATTGAGCCCCTTCTGCTTCTCCTCTGCATCCTTGTACTTGTGGCACTGCTGCTGGTGAGGAAGATGAAGCTGAGAAAATGGCAGCCAAAAGTACATGGAAGAGTTGTGCCTGGCCGGAAAACTTGCAGCTGTCTGTATGCCAAGTATCCCCACACTGATGGCCACCTATGCCCAGTTACCAGCTCAGTTACTTTGGGGAGAGCTGGTTCGTTCATAGTGATTTGTTGGTTACTTGGACAATGATAACACCAAAAAGGTGAATCACAGAGATTTGATGTATGAACATCTGGGTGGAAATTCGTGACTTCTGGCTATGCTCTGTCACCTACCCCACCAGGTGCCACTGGAGCCATCCCACAGCCTAGCAATTCCAACAGGTACCCTGGTGTCCAGGTCGCCATATGAACTGAAGCATCCTCGCTCTTTTTCTCCAAGCAGAAACAACAACTCAGGAAATAGAAGCCCTGTGTTCATTTGGAGACTGCTCCTGCATACTAGTTTATATGAAGCAATTACATTGCAGCACCACATATTTCAAAGTAAACTCCTTTGTGTAGCCAGCTCTGAAAAGAGAAAAGACCTTCTCACATCTCAGCTGAGAATTGTACCTGCACTTCTGTGGGAGCTACTAACTCTTTTCATTTAGGCTGTGGTGAATTGGCTCCTTTAGAAAGGTACCAAGCCCCACTTTGATTTGCAGTTTCCAGTCTCTATACCGGGGCTGAATCAAAGTAACTTAAACTGTGGCTTTGATTCCTGTTCCCAGAGCTGGCTTAAGATGTATTTTCATGGGCTTCCTGCTATTTGTTATCATCTGCTTGCTGGAGATTCATACCTGCCCAGCAGAGCTGGTAGACCTGGATGTGTGTGTGTGTATCTCTGGGCTTTGATGTTCACAGCTTCCCAAGACAGTATTGAAACACAAGCACTTCTGATCAAAAACAATGGTAAGAGCTGATGAATTAACATATGCCTTGAAATGCTCCCATTCTGTCCTCCAGGATAACATGCTCAGTATTCTGGCTTAGCAGTGTTTACCCATACCCTGATCCAGTTGTTTGCCTTATACTTGGTAATTACCTTGATGGGGCTATTTGGCTGTTTCTGGCAATGATGTAATATTTGCTTGTGCTGCTTGCCTATATAGTTTGCTGTATGAAGGGTTTTGGAGTGCTTCCTCCGGTGATTTTATTTCACTGGCTCTTTAGAAAAAGCTGTAGCTATTTTCTCATCTAGCTGTGCCCAGAACTTTTGTCTCAGGGAAGAATATGAGCACAGCCAACTTCCTCCCATTATAACAGCCTCTCATTGTACAACTGGAGTTGAGACAGGTTAATTCAATCTACACTTGCTACAAAATAGGCTGGATCTTCAGCCTGTGCTCATGCACTACTTAGTCTGATAAAATGAGGGGACAAAGGTTTAAACAAACCTTTAGACCCCTCTTCAGCCATCATAATTTCCCAGAGGTCATGGGGTTTTTTGTTGTAGCCCATGTGGTGTTTCATCAGTTTAACCCAAAATGCCAGGTTGGTTTGGGCTGGATAAACTGGTGTGTCTCAAAGCATGAATATGTCCCATCCCACTCCTCCAGGGTGTATGGGGACAAGTGCAGTCATGTAAGGACCCTTGTGCTTGATCTGGGTGGTGGAAGGGGGCCTGGGTAGGGATAGGACAGGATCAGTTCAAATCTGATGCCTGGATAGGGGCTAGGAGGAAGATGCAAGCACTTAACTGTGGCCTGTCTCTGCCAGAGGAGTTCATAGTTGAAGGCACTGTGAAGTAAGTGGGTTACTGGAAAGGGTCTAAGGTAACATTTTTTCCCAGATCTGTAATTTACTTGCTAGATGGCCTTCATCAGATCAGCCACTCACTCAATGCTATTGGTGCAGTGTCTATGCAATGGATTTAAAATTATCTACCTCCAAAACCCCTTTGAGATCTACCAGTGGAAAGTGATACCTAAAGCCTCACTTTGGTCCTCCTGCCTGAATCTTGATTCCTTTTTTTTCAGCAGTTAAAAAATCATGGGATGAGACAGAGAGGGTTCCCTTCCTCTCCAGCTATCCCACAGTCATGTGGCTTGGGCATAATGCTGGGGTGTGGGAGAGGAAGGGTTTGAAGTCCCTGGGGCTGTGGAGCAGCTGTGCTGACTGACAAAGTCTGACAGCCCTCGCTGCTATGTTGGAGGAGTACTCTCCTCAGGTGTTTACTCAGCGTTTGGGCTGATCGTCATTGTCTTGCTATGAGCTGGCAGAAACCAGCCTCCCTGTGCCCCAGTTCCTCCAGGGCAAAAGTCCAGTGTCCTCCCACAAGTGGCTGATGAAGGCAGGTGTGTGGGAAAGTGTGTAGGTTTTTTTGCACAAGACCAGCTGAGATGAGCACCCAGGGCAAGGGCCACCAGCTCTGCTGGGAGAGACAGACCTCTGGCAGGGGAATGAGAATAGAGACCTAGGAACCTGTGAACCCACACCTTGATCTGGCTCTGGGAATGCAAATCAAGCCATGATCTAAGTTAAATTGGTGCAGCTTCTGTGTTCAGCTGAACCCTCTAATCTTTGAATTGCCAAAAGCCTTGAGGGATCATTATGTTAGGTAAAGCCTACCAAAGGGCAGGTTGCTCCGGCCTCTCCTTGTCCTCAGCAGGTGTGAAGAGACTGAGTGGGTGGGGGTAAGTAGCAGGGATGTCTCTGGTTCCCTTTTCAGAGGGGTGCTTTCAGACAAACTGTAGAGGCAGCTTTCTGACCCTTTTCTTTCATCAAAATGGCACAGAGGAGCTCCATGGGAACCAAAAGCTCACCTGAGCTTTTTTTTTTTTTTTTTTTTTTTTTTTTTTTTTTTTTTTTTTTTTTAGCTTTTAGAGGGATTAACACAGATTTATGTTTGAGAAAGCAGGCTAGTTCCAATCTAGAGTGCAGGACAATTCCTCCCAGTTCCCAGGAGGGTAACATCATAATCCATTATTAGCTGTGCCAGTTACAGTTATTTCCTTCCCACATTTCCTTTCAGGTGTCAGACTAGAATGCAATCGCTTTTTTTCCTAAGAGCACTATTTTTAAATCTGAAGAATTGAATGTTATTAATATAGTAGGTGTTGTACTGTGCAGCCCATTCTATAATGGGGTGTTTATAGCACCAATGCTCTTACCCAGTCCATTTGTAATCAGAAGTAATAGCACCACTTCACCACTTGCTCCGCTTGAAGACGCTGCAATAAATTCCAATGAGCCATAGCTTGGCTGCAGCTGGTAACTGATGTAGAAGCTTTGTGCATTTTTACTTCTTTAATGTTTATAGCTCTTTTACATTATATGAGTATTGCCAGTCCTGAGGATTCAGCTGTCATGAATCAAGCCTCAAAAACTAATGAGATTTTACAAAATGCGTTCATTTGAAGTGTGTTTTATGGGCCTTCAAATGTTTCAGGCTTTGTGCCATGCTGTCAGGCTTCCCTCACTTTCCTGACACAAGCTCGCTTTAAGAAAGGAAAAAGAAAGCTGGGATTAACATATGATCATCTGATTCCAACAGCTGGCCCCCACCAACATCACCTGATATCACAAAACTCAAGGCTGCCAGAACAGTCAGGGCAGTCAAACACACTGTCATCTTGTGATAGGCCAACACAACTCAGCTTGAACAATGCCACCTCGAGCTTATACACCCCTGGTTTTCCGTGGGAATAAAAACTTTCAACTCCAGCTGCTGTGAACTCCCCGTGTGGAAGGAGGAAGGAAGGGTTCATTTTGGAGCAGTGGCAACAGAAGCCACCAGCCAGCACGGCATGGGCTGAGCAGGCCAGAGCACATGTATATACCACCCTTGTCTTTTTGGCAAGGAATGTGCAGAAGCACAGATCCCCCAACCACCAGTTCATTGCCATTGCCTGCTCCACCAGTGCAAGTGTCTGTGAGGCTGCAGCATCAGGTAGGCAAGGGAATTGATCCAGGTTAAAAATGACCTCCCCCTCTCCCAGTCTCCTCCCAATTTTAGAGTATTACTTTACACCTGGATCAGTTTCCTATTCCCACTTGGTGGCTGGCACTGCAGCAGTGGCGATGACACCTCTGAAGGGGTAGTGGGGATGCAGAGTGATCCAAGAAGGAGGCATCACTCTGGGTACCAAAGAGTTTTCTTAGGACTGATTACACACCAAAGGGTGCACGTGCATAGGAAATGGAAAGAAAGGAGAAAAGGGATGGTGTGTCATTTCTAGTGGAAGTAAGGAAGAAATTAAGATTTGGGAGTGGTGTTTGCTGAAAGGACAGGCCTGGCTTTCCGGCACTGCTCAGGGAGAAACTACTTTGGAGAGCTACTTAGTAAGTGAGGAAAACTGCACCTAAGAAATGCCTGTCCCTGGCATCAGTTCCTCTTAAAACTCAAACATTGACCCAGATTTGGTTTGGGACTTCCCTGAAATAAAGGACAACTGCAAATGGATTTACTCTGTATTTTGCACATTTCTTAGCACAGGGTTGCAGGACTGCTTGGATCAAGACAGGTGGTCTTAGGAACAACTGCTCTAAGAACAGACTTAACAAAATGGTGCTCCTGATGAGAAGCAGTGTGGGAGGGGGCGGCAACATCCTCTTCTGTCCTTCCTCAGGTAGTGTCCCTGTCTTAGTCCCAGTGGTCACCAGTTTCCTTCTGATGCCTCTAGAGCTCATGAAGCCAGCATTTACACATGTTTAAAATTCTGGCTATTTTTCGTTCTTTTCCTAAACTACCAGTGGCAATTGTCCCTGCTTTACGCTGCACTTCTCCTAACTCTGTACTCTGTAATCTCCCCATGCTACTGTTCTCAAATGATAAGCCTTTCCATTACTATTGTACTCCTTTCTTTCTGTTCCTTCTTTATTCCCATCTCCTTATTTTCTTATCCCCTTACCTATTAGCCCTTCCCCTCCGTCTCATTTCTATTCTGATGAGCCTTTTCTGATTCAAAAACTGGATTTCTAAATAAAACACAACCAAGCAGGAAAGCCGAGATTAACAATTCTGCTACAAGTGTATTTTTCTGGGTGAGGTCTTAAGCATGTGCAAGATCTCTCATCATTACCTTGGTACATATTTGTAAGTATTACCTTCCCCCAGACTCCATCTCTTTTATCTTTTAAAAATGTTCCCTGGTGACAGAGACTATATTACCCTATCAGTTTGTACAATTTCTAGCACATCTGATCACTCCTGCAATATAAACGCCGTATAATCATCAAAATAATACATAAAGCACTCCTTGCCTGCAATCTTAGGATGTCTGAAGTTGTGCACTTCCTGAGCATCTCTCCCTGTGATCGCCTACCTACTTAGCTCTAAGGAGCTTGGAGGATCCTCCAGAGGTGACAAGGTGCTCTTACCCTCACACGACACCTGAACAACAGTGATGTGCCACAGGACACATAACAAGTCCCTACAGACATGGGAAC
>NW_008237244.1:4778463-4798401 GCF_000691975.1 Corvus brachyrhynchos
TGAGCCCTTGTGCTATGCTTTGATGCTTGGGCCTCTTCTTTCCACACAGCAGTGGGAAGCGGGACGTAACTTCAGTGGAAGGAAAGCCTCCGTGGGCCAGACAGTTTTATGAGTCCCCATGAACACAGTCATGGAACTTGGTGGACTGTAAAGGGGAAAATGAGAAGGGAATAATACAAAGTCCAACTCTGCTGGCATCCTTTACTTCTTTTTAAAATAATGCTCTGATCCAGTGTTTCCCAGGGGAGGTCTGGAGGGAATTGCCGTCTCCACGTGGACTTAGGTAAGAAAGGAAGCAGCTGGTCCCTGATATTTATTACTGTACATCAGCTTGGAAACCTTGGTTGAAACACTGCACAAACCCCCATTTCTCTGGGTTATTTTCATCCTCTCTCATTTTGTTCAATTAAATAATTAATATTTCAAGGATAAAAAAAATCCACTGGGAGTTCATTTCACTCAGGACAGGGAGTGCTGGAGCATAACCGGAGGTAAGACTGAAGTGCTGTTGGACACAGGTTTAATCCTGTTCTTATTTTAGCTGAACCAGGTCACCCTTCCCAACAAACAGGTGATAAGGCAGTGTGTTTATAGCGAGTATCCCATGTGGCACAGCTGTACTATGGATTAGGTAACACTACTGACTCACTGCAGAGTTATTGGGCCACCTCATTCCTTCCTTTCTCAGGGCAATAGACTTCACCATGTACACACTGATGGGCTTTGCACATACTAATCAAGCCTCAGAGATTTTCTGTTAGGTTAGGTGTAACTGTAGGCATTTTTCAGATATAGGGACTGCAAAACAAATCTCCCTGCCAAAAATATCAAATTGTTTCCGCTGATTTTTTTCTAGGGGTGCTTGAAAACTCCTTCCAAAGAGCCAAGCCCTCACAGTTCATGCAGGAATTATCATTTGGTATCTCCATGCCTAGGGTGTTCCTGGCCAAAACTTTGATACTTGCACTGGATAGTGGGCATCTAGATTTAAAACAAGTAAAAAATAAATTAGGTTTTAGTAATAGTGCTGTAGAAAAGAGCTACACACCTAAAGGGCGCATTGTATTAACACCCACGTGTTGGACTTTCTTTGATGGATTTGGAGAGTTGTTCTTCATTTTGGTTTAATGCAAGAGGCTTTTTAATGGATGTACTGACCTACCCAGATGGGCAAGTCCATGGTGGCCTTTAGGGACCCAGCATAGGACTTTGTCTGCACAACTGCTAAAACAGCACAATCACAGAGTATGTGGCCAAGCACAGGGAAGAAGAGGACTGGATCCTCTCTTTCAGTGGACATGTCCCAGGCATTAGGTGCTTTTTTTCCCAGCCTGTGGTCTCAGCTGAGCTGGATGCATAGGAGCCTCTATCAGCCATGGATTTTTTTTCCCTGTGGTTCAGACTGAAGGAACTTGCTTTCATATTATTTTACATCATACCTACTCATAACAGAGACCATGGTGAATAAGCCAGGAAATGGGATAAAAATCTAAGGTTTTTTACCCAAATGGTCATTTAGAACCCACTCCAAATGCCCTCAGATGGGACCTTCATAGATAGCACCAAAACTCAGGTGAATTTTTTTACTCTAAATGCAAATAAATTGAAATCATGGGTAAAAGAATTGCTCACTGATTTCAGTCTTACCAGGATTTGGGGTTGCCATAGGAGGACTAAGTGCTGTTCACTGAAGCCAGTGGAAAGGACTGTGAATAACGTGAGCCCATGGTTTGGCTTCTGGTCTCTCCACTGCTTTGGAGCTGGCTATAGCAGTTGCTGTTTACCCTGTCCCCATCAGCTGATCACTTGTGCCTCCCTACAGCCTCCTGAGTTGCACCAGCCCGACTGTTTGTGTAACCATGCAGTAAACTGCCTTAGGAAATAGCCCAGCGCGGGGATGTTCCCCGGCACAGCTCACTGCCTGGCTGCACAAACAGCTGTGCCAGCCCCACAGACAGGTGGCACAGGGGCCAGGACACGGAAGGAGAAACAGCTGCTCAACACTGCTACCAACAAAATGTTCCCCTTGGAAAATGCTCCCAGCTCCCAGGTTGTTGATGCAAAGAGAGTGAGCTACATCATCAGGTGCTGTCAAGAGGGTCTTTGCTTGAGCCATTTCACTTGTGTTGGCTCTAGCATTTAGAGGCTTCACCAGAGTAACTGAGCTCACTAACCTGGCAGAAACTAGGCAGGCCAGGTAAAAAAAGAGACTGGTTTTCTACTGGGCTGTTAGATGGTTTAGTTGTCTTGTATGATGTCAGCCTCAGTGATTAGATCCTTGATGCTTTTCACTTACACAAGGACACACGGTCGTATCCACGGTTCTCCCTATGCTTGATGAAAACAATCCATGTTTACAATGGAAATACCAGAGAGCACAGGTCAAGAATGTGGTGACTAATTATATTCCTTCAGCATTACTATATTGCTATTTTGTTTATTGAGCTCTTCCATTCTAGTTCAAGATTCAACACACAGGCTCATTCCCTAGCCTTTTCCAGGACATCTGCCTCATGGAGGACATCTGCAGAGATGGCTTTGTACATCCTCCACTTGTTAATCCAAAGCTTTTATTGAGATGGATATACTCATCCCATGCAATATTCCCAGCGGTTTCACTTTTATATCATTCAAAAGCAGAGTAGTCAGGGATATGTTCTTTTTCCTAGTTTCTCCCTTTAAATTCCAAGTTTCAGCCTGAAAAAATGTTTACAGCTGTGTTATATAAACTAATGAAAAACAATGTTTAAAATTAAAGTGCTGGCACGACTTCATGGAGAACAGCAGTGGAAATGGCTATGTGGTAATAAACAGGCTACCTGATCCGGTTTACTGTTTAACTCCTTGCTTACTTTCAGGAACTTAAGCTTATGTTCTCGAATGCCTGAGTCCTGTGAGAGACGTACGTGTGTTGGGTTAATCACCAAACCTGAGGCTGGGTTCCCCTGTGAATACATAGCCCAGGAGTAGATCCGTGAGTAAGGAGCCTTCTCAAGCAGGGACTGCCTGCATTTCCATGTGCTTCACAGCACGGAACACACCATAAACAAAGCCTCAGTTTCTAAGGTAAACAAGAAGAAATTCTCATTTTTAAAAAAGGGCAAGAAAATGTCTGGACTTTAGCAAGTTTTTCTTCTTGCAACAATCTGCTGGGAAAACAAAAGAGAGTGAGAGGTTTTATGTTACTGCAGTGGTGCCTTTCTTCTGTGTAGCCATGATCGTTTCCTAGCCTGTGATTGTAATGGCATGATGAGATATTTATAACATGCTGGGAAAAATGTTTCCTTTTTAAAGCCCATCACTGTAGCATAATAACAAGCCTTGAAATCTGTCTTTCCTATATCCCCAAATCACTCAATGGAAATGATTTTTATATGCTGACTGTTGGTGTGCATATTAAAGCCATTTCTAGGGAAAAGCTGTAAAACATACACCCGTACGCTGCTCTCTGCACACATGACTGCACAACCAGATTAGGCCACATGGCAGTAAAAGTGCCCCTGCCTGGTGGAACAAGAGCTCCTGCAATTCTTACCACAAGTGCAGCCATGCTGGTACTGGGGCAAGGGTGGGAACAGCTCGAGTGCAGATAAGCCTTTACAGTAAATCAGCTATAACATGGTTTGGCTCCAGGCCCAAGTAATAACTAACCGGTTTTATGTTAATTATTTGCTATCCTTCTACATATAGCAATAGTTACAAGCTTTACTAAGCATAAATGACTGCAGTGCGTAGTTGCCTTTCATAAAGTCTCTACTTTTTTGACATACTGCATCACTTTCTAACTGACAGTTGTGAATTATTCCAGCTTTTCCTTTTGCTCTGGCTTCTTTCTTGCAGCCTCTCATGAAGAATTATTTTAGAGTGTGTTTGTAAGGATGAACAGAGGCAGTCATACATTTGGATATTTCACTTTGTAGTTCCTGTGCATGTTATATGGTAACTCACTCTTACACACTGACTGCAAAACACTCATTCTCTCTTGAGCACCCCAATAAATCTGCTTCAGTCAGAATATGTTCCCATATCTGGAACATAACCATCAAGAAGATGGGTTGAAAAACCACAGAGCCCTCTCTATCCTCCTCTATCCATCTTGACCACAAGTCTTCAGTCCCCAAATCACAATGCAACACTCCATCGGGGAAGCTAACCCAGCTCTTTGTGGGAATGATTGAAAAACTGGTCCAGCTTTGAAAAGTCAGCACATTATTTTCCCACAGGGTTATTTTTTTAAGCTGGTACAGCGAGGGGCCAGCCTGCAGCAGCACTGGCAGGGGCAGAGAGAAATGTCAGAGAAGCAAATACCTGCAGTTATTAGTGCCTTGATGATTCCCTTAGTGGAGTTGTGGTCTGAGACCCATTTCCATCACAAAAAGATCGCAGTAGGAACCCACTGGCTATGATGTATGGTCACTGCCACACAATTCCACCATGGGACTCTCTGTCCCCTTCAAAATCTCAACCACAAAAGCCCTTTACAGAGACCTAAGCGTATAAACTTCTCTGAAGTGCTTGTGGCAGTGTTGCTCTAGGTCTTACCAGCTTGGTCTCCACCGGTAAGAATTTTGATTCTCCATTGCAACTTGTCCATTCCGTCAGGGCTGGTGTACGTCTGGAAGGGTCGCCAGCACGGTTCTACACTACAGGTACGCCAGTCACCCCTGCAAGTGGGACACATCAAGAGACAGCTTTGGCCAGAAGTACAGTATTGCTGGCATGACTTTGGGGTCACTGTAGGTTTTTGTGGATGAAGGCAAAATGCTACTGAACCCCAAACACATACTCCTCCTAAAAGTGGATATACACCTTGCACAAGGATGAACAGCTGACAAGAAACCAAGATAGAAGAGAATTAGGCCCAGGGACATAAGTTTTATTGAATCTGCAGCCTCCCCTGGGAGGTAATTTGTGCAGCCATTAAATAAAGCAAACACTATTGGAATTTCACAAATAAATGATAGGAGGAACCATTTGCCCTTACCTGAGTGGAACACACATTCCTTCAATGATACTGCTACAGTGCAGGGAGATTGAAAAAAATCTAGTTTTAATTAAAATAAAATTTTATAAATGGAAGGCAAAGGTATCACAAAGTTTCTTCCAGATTACTCCAGAAAGTGCTGCTCTTGATAATGATGGGCAGAGCTCATTGTGGAAAAGTGGAGTTGGGCAATTCAGAGGACATAAAGATAAAAATTGAATGGAAAAGGCTTTGAGTCAGGCTAATAGCTTGGTTAATAAAGTTATGTGCTAACAAATATTAGCATATATGTGGGCCTACAGGGGTGTTGAAGAGTTTGGATAGTGGAGTGATGGTTGACAGCTTTGCTGCTGCCACAATGTACCTGGTTCCCTGCGAGCCTGGGCTCCCCATTAACAGCAGACACTGCTGTAGTATTAGAACATCAGCAAAACAGGAACGGAACAGGACTTTGGAGAAATTATTCCACAATAAACTTTGATTGTTTATCTTTGGAGAAACATGGAGCAGTGGTGAATACTCTGAGTTCTTACAAGTTTCAATAACAGAGCACCTCTCAGGCTATGAAAATAAAACCCCTGGTGCACAAATGGCAGATGACCACTGAGGCACACCAAATACACTTGAAAAATTGCTGTGTCCTGATCCCACCAGCCACTTTGTCATGAGTTTAAAAACTACATACCGGAGCCTTTTGGCAAACTACATCACAAGAAGAAATAGGACAGAGAATCAAGCACATGTTGTGCTGTGGAAAGGGCAGTGCCAAGATCTAGAACTTGTATTACCCTACAAATGAAACAAAGACTTTGTAAAAAAAAATATGAAGAGCATTTGGAAAGAGCCCAGTTCTTGCAGCCCTCATTTTTCTGAATGTTTTCATTTGCTTTATTCTATTTGCAGCCTCTAGTTCTCAAGTGTGTCCAATAATGTTTTACCTTAGAGCTTCCCAGCTCTCAAATGCTGGAGCCAGGCACTGGCTACTGCCCAGCTGGCCTCTGCCCTAGTTACACTCAGTAACGCAGCGAGGGCTGTAGTATCAGTCCTATTCAGGGCTAAACTGTGCCACGGACTTTTGATCATTAAAGGAAATGAACTTGGGATGACATTAAAAAAAGTAAATAAGACTTGTGTACAATGACATTAAGATTACAAAGCAGCAGTCTCAAAGGTTGGAAGATGCAGAGTGCAGAGCCGCTGATTCAGTGATGTTCTTTGTCAGGAGTTTAAACGACAGCAAGAGGTGTGAGGCAATGAAGAATAAAATCCTGAGTATTTGGCTTTCAAGGAAATTTGCAAAAAGCACTGTCTCAACAGCCAAGATTTACACGTGTCTTCTGAGAAAGAATGACTTTTGTATGAGAAAGTAATTGTCCCCTGCACTGCTGAGCTAATGATATATAAAATAAGTCTGACAAGTCTAAGTCCCACAGTGACACTAGACAACAGACAAGAAAAAAGGGAATCCAAACAAACCACTGGTGGCCAGAAAACAACTCGAAGCAGATCACTAGCAATAAATCGTAGCATGACATTGAAGCTGGGCTCATCTTACAAAGAGCAAAGAGTAGAGAGAGAATTGCTAAGGGCAGATGGCAGTGCCTTTCCTGGTGATATAAACACAGATGAATGCATATCATTTCAGAGTACTGTATGTGGCTCTGCCTATCTCAACAACATAAATAACTGGAAAGAACTTAAACACATATCTAGAGATTGAGTTCTAATTGTTCTCTGGTTTACAACCGTTGGTTGCATCTAATTGTATTTAATATGGCTATGGCTTCAAATATTCCACATTAAAGAAATTATGAAGTTCAACTGGAAGTGTTTTACCTGCCAAGATCTGAATTTCATGTTATCCTGCAGTAGCTGGTGGCAAAACAAACCTACTGCAGCGTAACAGGAGGTTACGTCCTTTACACGGTTATATTTAATCTCTCCTGATGCTTATCTGAGTTGTAGCCGAGTACAAGGGAAAACAGATTCTACATTCAAATTCTTGTAAGTACAAAGTGTAATGGCAACAGCCATAAGCATAGTGCATAACTCTTGCCTCTGCCTGTCCAAGGAACCAAGGATTTTTTTATATTTTTCATGTAGTCCATCCTTTGTTCAAATATTTTCCACAAAAGTTGTGTGGAAAAATCCATGAAAATCAGGAAGTCTGCCTCTATATAAGAAGTACTAGAAGAAATGTGAGCTTGATCATACTGAACATATGATCACATGCATAAAATTAACAAGCTAAAAACTACAATATATATATTCTTTCTCTTATATAATTTCTGTACAATTCCTTTCGGGATATCTGTAGCAATAAGATCTAAAAAAATTCCAGACAGTAGAGTGACTTGCCAGAAAGGTATGTCCACACCATTATGCATGAATAAAACTTTCATTTCTCTATACTATTTATGGCTACATTTGTTTGTAAACCTTTTAAAATGTTCTTTCCACTTCTTGAGATTTACTTACATCATTTCATACTTCTGTTGCACAAAGCTAACATCTCCAGATGGCAAATATAAACATCAAAGATGGACTGCCACTCAAAGACACGTGGGAAACATTTGCCAAAGCTAAATATGGTCTTAAAAGAATTTCAATATTAGTGTAAGAGTTCTTCTGAATATGCCATTAATAGTTGTGCAATAGATCTAGCTGACACATTGGATGTGGTGAGCTGCACTCAAATACTTTGCTACCCACAAAATGGCACTTACTTCAGGATTGTTCCATACTCAGGAAATAATACAGTAAATCAAAGTAACAAATTACACAAACTATGCTATAAAAAGCAGTACACTTTAAATAACATATAAGAAACATGCACATGTGCACGGTGAAGGAAGAGTCTACAGGATTCAGCTTTTTTGCTGAATAAATATTTGAGAGTTTTACAATTCTTCAGCATTTTTTTTTATGTAATCAGATAACTGCAACTACAAATTTAACCTAATTGTTCTGTGGTTTACAACCATTGGTTGCATCTAATTGTATTTAACATGGCTATGACTTCAAATATTCCACACTACAGAAATTATGAAGTTCAACTGGAGGACTGACATTTTTACATTACAATGGCATCTTTGCTGCTGCAAACAGTAATATATATACAACAAATCTGTTCAGAGGGAAAATGCTTTCCATCATATTTGGCTTTGCCTTATTATCAGAATGAGAAACTATGTGCATGAAGTTCTTAATAATTTTTTTACAAGCAGTATTAGCCTCCTTTGCATACTGGCAGGGGCAGGAGGGGATCTGCTAAAATCCATTACACATTTTGTCTTGGCAGTAATAAGAGAAGGTGTCCCTTGTGAGCTGGGCAATTTAAAAAGCCAAGGATGAAAGAACGAGTTCACTCAAAATAGTGGACAATCAGGTCGAACTTTGACACACTTTCCAAGAAGAAAATGTATTATAAGTAAAATATTTTACAATGTTTTCTCAGACAGGGAAGTCCAAAAAGTTTACTCATCCCTTACACCAGCCACAACAGAGATAGCTCTTTATGGTGACCTTGCCTCTGACACCACTTCTGCAAGTCATATGGTTGCATATAGAATCACACTTTTTTTGGAGACTTGACTGCATGGAAACTCCCAGGGGAACACATAGACTGCCCATGAAGACCACGCCTTCAGGCACTTTGGTTCAAGTCTAAATACAGGCACTCTTAAGGTGTTTTTTATCCCCACCATAACCTATGGTTTGTTGCCAGCATGGAAGAAATTGGATTTATTTTTATTCCTAAGTCATGGTAAAAGCAATGGATTTTGAAGGTCTGTAACATGAGCTAATGATTCTATATTGAACAGATCTGCATGGCTCCATTCTGCAAAGGAGATCTGAGGCACCAGTAAACCTCAGTAACTGCACTGCTGTTGTAGTAGTGTCCTCTCTGCCATGCCTCTCTACGCTGCAAGAATTATGTATAACTATCATGTCATATCCAAGCCCACAATGCCACACCATAATTGCTATGTGTTAATTTGTACCCCCAGCAGATCGCTTTCTGTGCAAAACACTGAATCCACTACTGTAGCTGCCACACAGAGCATCTTCTTTAATTAAAAAGCTCAGAGGAATTGCAGGTGCTGTTAAACTCAAGGAATGTGATCCACTGAGACCACTCCAACTGTAGTTTCATGAGACACTGGCTCCAGCAACCACATGGGTAAAGTTCCTGCTGTATGCCTCCTGCTACTCACTCCTGGTGTTACACCACAGCACACCACCCCTGCTGTTGCGTCAGAAGTTATGTGCCTTGAGCCACAGCCCAGTTTATAGTGTAGCTCGACAGAGATTGATTTCACAGACCCACCTGAGGAGGTGATGAATTTCAGCACAGAGGCAGGAGCAGTCAGCCAGGCCTGGAGCATGGCAGGCACTGTTGGGAAGAGCTTCACTGCCAAAGTCAGTGTACTGGGGAGACTTCACCTGCAAGTTTGTGATTCAGTTATACCAGACTTAATAGCTGAAAGAAGAAGTTCCACTCCCTCTCCTGCCTGCCAGCCATTCTTTCTGCAAGCTCTTTGCTAGGGATGTACGTAAAACCATAAATAATCCAGCGCAGAATGCTAAACTGATACACAAATCAATGCTTCTTTGCAGGCCTAGTTTTCTGCTGTCTGGACCCTCTGATCTGACTGCTTGTGGCTCCAAAGAGCACCAGGGACAGCACAAAGGATGTGTTAGAAACACAGAAAGGGGAAGGGCTTTCAGAGGCAGCTTGGCATTAGGTTGGCTTAGTCAGGTTTGGTCATTATCAAATGCCATCTCCACAATGAGGTGCCATCCAGACTACCCACAAGTTACACAAGTCACCTTACAACACCCCTGTGAAAGCCAGGATACCTCAGCACAGGAAACATTCATGTGGTCACTCCCTTCTGCTTGTCATTTTCGAGGGGTTTCTTATTGAGCAATGCAACCAACTTCTTCTTTTGGTATCTTAGAGGAGTTTTCTTTTGAGATTTTGGGACTGCACCATTCTTTCAGAATTATTTTGTGACGGAAGAGGAATTTAGATTCACATTCTTTTTAAGAAATTACTTCAGTTTAATATCCTACCTACTTCAGTTGCAGAACCTTCAATGAATACAGCACAGAGAGTGAATGATGGCAGCAGTGATAATGAGTGCATATGGGAATCCCAGGAAAACTTCAATCATCATCATTAACGTTTTATTTTCTGCGGTGCAACTCCTACTCTGATGTACCACAATTTGCTGTAGCAGACTGCAATGCCCAGTGCTGATAAGAATCTGCATAAATGTGAAGAGTAGGAAAGCTATGAGGAAGAAAACAATCACTAAGCTGGAACTGCCACGGGTGTTTTCTGTTTTGATATTTTTTAATTATTTTTTTTCTGCTGTGCGGGTATCTTTCAGATCAGGTGTGATTTTAAAGTAGAAGAAAGGTAGACTCAAGCATGTAGACAGATGATATCTAGTTTCCCTGGTTCCTGGATTTGTTGCTCATTTATAAGTTTGTGTCTTCATAAACCATGTTGCAACTTCTGGTTTTAGTACTGTTTTGCCCAATTTACTATCTTATTCAAATGAACGTTAAAGGAAAGCAATAAAACCCACCAGGCTGCAACACCAACGAATTTTGGTAAATGCGGTGAAGAGTATTCTTACTGCAGCTTGACATTCAGTAAGAAACACAAACTTAAAGCAGGGACCATTTGGAAATGGATCATGAAGGTAAATTTGTGAAACGTAAGGGAGGGAACTTCTAAAATACATGAACTCATAATGTCAATGGTACATAATCTAAGTGATGACTTCCTAGCTGGAGATGTATTTTATAGGAAAGTTATAGTGAAAGTTAATAATATGAAGTTCTTTATAAAGTGGTTCATTAACTGAAAAGAGGCTTCTTTCTTGGACAAATTGCCTTAGAAATGTTGACCTTTGGGATTTTGTCTTCCTTGCTAAAATAGAATAGTGCAAAGAGAACTACTTTATGCAGTTTAAAATCAATTTTGCAATCAAGGATTCTGTTTATAAGCTCTTTGGGCTCAATTTCACTGCAAAGTTACCTGAGTTGTAAGTTATTCCAGGCATAACTGGAATCCTTTCTACACAGAAAGATATGAAACCCAAGCCTGTGGTTGTTTTTGATTTGAGGCAGCCAGTTTAACAGGAGATAAAGGCCAATATTGAAGTGTCTGTCTCGTCAGCTACTTTGTACTATGAGGACATTTTTGCACTATTTGAATGATATTACTCTTCCAATGCCTTCCCATTCCTCCTTCCTTATTGACAGAGGGCTCCTGCTCATGCCTGCAACAGAATGAATAGCACCGCCAGCTTGGGGTACTGCTAAGAACCTTTAAGGCTGGCAGAAATCCTGGGGCATGGTTTTATGGTGCGAAGTTTTTTATGGGTAAAAACTACTTTTAGTGTTCCCATTTCAACATCCTTCCTCAGTCCTGCCCTCCTCTGCCCTTGTATTGCTCATTTCTGCTGATCCAATATTTTCAGAGTCCTAAAAAAGATACATTTCCAAAGAACAGCTCAGTGGCTCCTGGTGTGGCACAGCACACCTCTCCTAGCACAGCAATGAGGGCTCCCACATGGGCATGGCAGCGGGCATGCAGGGTCAGAAAACTTAAAGCAATATTGTTACTAAACATGTGGCATCGTGAAGCTGTGACTACTGCAGGAGGCACAAGGGAAGGTATAAAGACACGCTCCAGGGGGCAGAGGCCTCAAATTCCCCTTCATAAACTAGCAAGAGGCTTCAGGCAGCTACTGCAAGAGCACATAGAACACTTCTAAATCCCCAAAAAATGCAGTCAGTGCCCAGGGAGTATTGGGGAGGGCTAGTCATAATTTTCCTGACAAAAAAACCTACTTGAATCCCCACAAACTCGCTCCTTTGAAGTACAGTCACATCTTTCAGCCAAAAGGATGCAATGCAGGAATCAAAATGTCCAGTGGCAATGATAGTTGTCTTGTAGCAGGTGGTGTGGGGAAGAGGAAACACAGAGTGAGACAGGAAAGTTATTGCTATTTGGCTCTAAAGTGTAGAAAAACTTTCTTCATAATTGGCAGGAATTTTGGTTTGCTGCTCTTAGTTTAAGAGATACTATACAGAAGAAAGAGAGGGAATTATTCCAAAGTGTTGAATGTTTTCAAAGGTAGAAGAGCACATCCACTTAAAACAACAGTGGGAGTCCAATAAGAACAAATCAGATCATGCAAAAAAGAAGTGTCTCCCCTAAGGCTTTACCTGTAAATCTTCATCCTACAGGTCTCCACTCAATCTGAGCACAACCCTCCAACCCCAAGCATGAAGGCAAAGCTCTGACTGAGATGGGTGAAAGAGCTTCTCCCCACCACTTCTGCACTACCCAGTTCTCCTGCTTCAGGGGCAACTCAGTCTGCTCCTCTGCAGCTACAGAACTGCCACAAATCAAAGTCTTGCTATAAAGGAAAATTAAAATTTGGCTTAACTGCATGCTTCTGAGTCTGCTCAAAACTACAAAAAACAGTTACTCAGGTACATAAACAACTACCAGAAAGAGAAAGAAAATACTGTCCTACGGATAAGAGAAGTAAATTTGTCACTGACAATGATGAAAAGGCAGAGGTAAACACTTCCTTCACCTCTGTCTGCACCAGCACTGCTGGGCCCCCAGACATGGGGACAAAAATCCAGGCTGATGCATCCACAAATGCATCACCAGCAGAGATCCAGAACTCATTATCCCACTCTGCTCAGTGCTCATCAGGCCACGCTGGAATACTGTGTTCAGTTTTGGTTCCTGCTGTGCAGAAAAGACGTGGACAGGCTGGAGAAGGTCCAGAGAGAGCCACAAAGATGATCAAAGGACTGTGAAGCCTGCCCCAGGGGCAAAGGCTGAGAGAACTGGGTTTGTTCAACCTTGAGAAGAAGGCTTAGGGGAGACCTCATCACCATGCTCCACTATTTGATGGGTGGCTACAGAGAAGAAGGAGACTCCCTTTTTACAAGGAGTCACATGAAAAAGACAAGGGATAATGGGTACAGGTTACTCCTGGGGAAGTTCCAAGTGCTCACACAAGGAAACTTTTTCACAATGAGAACAATCAGCCATTGGAACAATCTCCCCAGGGAAGTTGTGGATTCCCCAATACTCTACACTCCTGCGATTTGGCTGCCAGTGTGCTGGGCCATCTTGTCTAGACTGTGCTTTTACCAAGAAAGGTTGGATGAAATGTTCCTTGAAGTCAGTTCTTTCAAACCTGTGTTCTATGATTCTATAATTTAAAATCATGGCCAGTTTATGTGTGTGCCCTTGGCTGTGAACTGTGGTGGTTCAGCAAGACCCTGGAGAGATGAAAATTGAATAAGGGAGGAACATTCTCCATGTATTGTATCTCCATGTATGTTATTGTGAGCCAAAGACTTTTTTTATACAAAAGTCTTGAGAGACCTACACCAGAAGGAGGTAAGTGACATGACCTGTGATACCTACTCTAAATTATGCATGTATAATAGCACCCAAGGATATAATGAAATCTATTATGATGAACATTATGTGCTGAAAGGTTTGCAACATAAAGGGCTGTTTTTCACTATCCACTGAGGGTGAATTTAGCCCTAAACAAAATATACAGGAAAACACAGTTGCTAATGTGATGGGAATTATTACTGTGTAATAATTTATGGGTGTTGTTTGCTATTGGAAATTCACTGTCTAAATATATAGACTTGATTTTAAAAAGGGAAAATCAGTCTAACCTAATAGATGGTTGGAAGATAAAATAGGCAGATAGAGTAACAAAAAACCACAAGCCCCTCAAAATAAGCCTCTTCTTCACACTCTGACCAACAGGTCAAGGAAAGTGACTTTGCCCCTCTACTCCACTCCTGTGAGACCCCACCTTGAGTACGGCATCCAGCTCTGGGTCCCCCAACACAAGAAGGATGTAGACCTGTTGAAGCAAGTCCAGAGGAGGGTCACAAAGATGACTGGAGGGCTGGAGTACCTGTCTTGTGAGGACAGGCTAAGAGAGTTGCCTTCCAGTACCCCAAAGGGGCCTACAAGAAGGCAGTGACAGAACAAGGGGGAATGGCTTTAAACTGAAAGAGCATAGGTTTAGATTAGATACTAGGAAGAAATTCTTTACTGCGAGGGTGGTGAGGCACTGGAACAGGTTGCCCAGAGATGTTGTGGATGCCCCATCCCTGGAAGTGTTCAAGGCCAGGATGGATGGAACTCTGAGCAACCAGGTCTAGTGGGAGGTGTTCCTGCCCACAGCAGAGGGTTTGGAATTCAATGATCTTTAAGGTCCGTTCCAACTCACACCATTACATGATTCTATGAAATGTGTTTGGCGATTTAGAAGTTACTGAAGAAAAAAAAGGAAAAGTACTGCAACCACATCAAAAGGACTATTTTAGATGAAAAGGAAAGGGGCATGTGCAGTGGAATCAGGATGTCATGGACGTAATTTTTTTTAAAGAGAAGAAGGAAAGGTGTTTCAAGAAGCTAGATCTACCTGTCTTGTTCTGAGGGGCTAATAAGACTTGAGAAAAATGGATATGAAGTTTGTTGGTTTTAAAATCTTTTACTAATCTCTCTCACAGAGAAAAATGGCAGAGATTAAATATCATACTGAGTACCACAAGTGCACACCACAGTGCTCTGCAGGATTAGATTAAGAAGAAAAACTGAGGCATTCATGATGAGATGAGTAACACCACCAAAAGAAAAAAAAAGGTGAGCTGTGGTCAGGGAGCAAAAGAAGGAAATGTGACCACATCTATAAACACAGCAGCTGCTCCAAGAGGTTTCTTACCTGAAGGTTGATCATGCTTCTGTGAGGAGCAAATTCAAGGCCTAAATTGCACAAACAGCACAGTTCAGACTTAAAACAAGAAGGAGTTGTCAGATCTCAGGTGGTGCCTGGTTTTCATTTTTCTTTTTAAGTAACAGTCATCTTTTTCTAATGGTTTAATGTCAAAAGTAAGTTTGAGGGAGGAATTTCAATGAGGAAAGCTGGCAGTCCTGCCCAGGTTCCATTGATTCAGTGGAACTGGCTGCAGTCCTTGTGGGACAAGTGCTCCCTTAATTTTAGACAAGTCTACTTCAAATACAATTAGACAGGAGGCCTTTTTTCGTTTTTGCCCTACATGCTGAGTGAGACACATTACTTGTAATCATTATATATTAGTTTATTGATCATGGCTTTTCAGTATTCACTGTAGATAGGCTTGTTTTAACAGAACTGTCAAGAGATGTCTGGTTAACAATTACCAATTGAAGGTATAGCAACAAGCACAGGGATTTTGTCAGGACATACAGAAATGTGCAGGGTATTTTGACAAAAGGTGAAAGGGCTTTTCTCTTGAATCTGATATTTTTAAGAGATGTTCCTAAAGTCCATTTAATGACATTTTAGGAGTGGTTCAAGATATTGTTTTCATCTCTGCTTCCTATATTTCAATATTTGAAAAGATTGAGCAAATGGAAACTATTCTCAGGAATTGCATATATGGAAAACCTATAAGAGCCCACACGACAGATTACACTGGCTCACTACTTACAATACAGGTTACCATTAAAATGCATTCCAGTTATTAGGAAAGCTGGAAGTGAGTCAATTATTTGAATAAACAAACAAAGACTTGGTTGCCCCGTAGTTTAGTGCATCCCTGAGACGTCTGTAGGCTCCTTTCCCACGCCTCCTGTCTCATTCCTAAACTAGCAGAGGCTGTTGTGCAAGGCAACCTGGCAGCTCCTAATGACCAGGTAGCTCAATGCACTCCCTGGAAGCAATTCCTGCCCACTGTCCACTTCTGCACATTTGTGGCAGGCACAGGGCTTCGACTGCACCTTGTGTGTATCAGAGGAGGAAGAAGAGGTTTTGCAGCTTAGCGAAAGAGAAGGATCAGCTTATCAGGCCAAAGGAATGTTACTGTGGCCCCTCCAAAGGGGCCATGTGTTCTGATTGCTTGGACAAGCTGAAATACAGCAGTTTGGTGTGTCAGACACTAGAAGAAGGTGAGAAGACAGAAGAAGGTGCCAGCCTTTTGCTTTCCCCAAAAGACTGGAGAGGGTTTTTTGTGTCTAAAAGATATAAGAAACAGTGACAACTTCAGCAAAAAGAAGTAATTCAGTCTCACGACTTACAATGTAGTTCCCAGACTTGTTAGGAAGCAGTATCCCTACCTGCAAATTCTTAGGTAATTGAATGAGGACAAACAGAAACAATACATGAAAGAAACAAATCCCAAATATCCATTGGGACAAAGTATGCATATTTCAATTCCTTAAGGGTGAAAGTCTTTATTTTCTAAAACAACTAATGTTTCCTGTTTCCATTAAGGTCTCAGACTGGGCATCCAAAACCGTGTAAAGCTGTTGGCCAACAGGTTTATATTTACCCTGGGAGTCAAGGTAAGATTCATGACACTGCTGCTTATTAAATCTCTTGTTTAAATGTGCTTGGCATTTGCAAGTTATGACACAGTAAATACATTTGTGTCACTTAGCAACCTCAGCTGTTTCTAGAGGAATGTCTTTTGTTCTTGGAAATTTATTATAAATGCAGATTACAAAACAATTATTGGGGAATCTAAACTTGTCTTATTTGGATGGTGTTCTGGCCTTTCCCCATTCTGCATTTGAAGTGTGCACAGGAAATTAATTTACTTTGCACAAGCATCCTTCATTGACACTACTGTTATGAAGAGAAGCTCTGCATATTTAACAAATATGACAGAAGTTTCTGTAGAAAATAAAGGACGTGAGAAACGCCTGGAGGAGAACTGGAAAGGACCTCCTAGTCACTAGGTTCACCCAGTTCAAAGCCATCTTACTATTTTGTAAACAACACTATAAATACTTTAACATTGTGATGCAATACTACATAGTCTCTATCACAAATTTATCAACCTGATTCATTTCTACACATGCCAAAGCCTGAGATCACAGATCATGCAGCTCCAGCAAAAGGGTTTGAAATGTAAATACCTGCACAAATTAAGTATTATTTATAATTTTCACATTGACTGGGTTACAGGGTCTCCATAACACACTAGAACATGTGCATGATTCTGAACACATACATGTAGTCAAAGGACTGAGATAACATTGGATTGCAGACTTCAAAGGATTTAAGGGTTTTCTTTCTTTGTCTTTAATAGGTTTAAAGCTCAGAATTCACACCCAGTTGTCCATATTGTCAGGATCAGTACAAAAGGTAAGATATACAAACTGACCTTTATATTCTGAAATTAAAATGTATCCTCAGGAAGCACAATAAAATTATGTCAAAATTTTATAGATGGACATATAATTAATATAATTAGTACTTGTTTATGAAACTCAGATTTTGTCCTCTGCTAGGAATACCTGAAAGACAAGTTTTACTAAAAATATATTAAAGACTGTTTTCTAAACATTTGAATGGATAAAGTGAGAATGCAAGTGAACAATAATCACAAAAAAGGACCAATCACTGTTCTCAGCTGTAATGTCTTGCTAATAGAATGACTTAGACATCAAGTTGCCATGAGAATTTTGTCACTCAGAAGGGAAACAGACCATACACAGAAATGCATCCAGAAAAAAAAAAAAAAAAAACAAAACAGCAACGGTCATTGTCAAATTTCTGCTCAGCAAAATACGGTCAAAGGTCAGAAAAACTTTGTCAACAGTTTTGCAACTCCTTTTACTTTTATTTTAAAAAGAACCTCCCCCAATCGTTAATGTTCTGGGCTTTGGGGTTTTGGGGATTTTTTTTAATTGCACTTACTGTGGTAAACTGCTAAAGTAAAAGCAGTACTGCAGAACTCGTCACCAGTGGTAGAAGACCAAGTGTGATAACCAGGCTGTATTCTCCCAATTTAAATGAGAATACAGTGAGTAAGTTTTAGCTTACTTGGGACTTGGGCAAATGACCTGATGGTTACAACCGACGAGGCCCCAGCTTCTTTGGGGCTGACCTGGCAGCCAACTGAGTCACTTATGCTCACAAACTCTGCATCAGGGCACCTATGACAGCCCCTTTATTGCAAAACCCACTGTTGAAGTTGTTCTCATTTCTAAGGAGAGGCACTAGCAAACACCTCTTCATGAACTGCTGTAGTATTTCTGCCAGGAACATCCGATAATGGCTCCAGACATCTTAGACCTGCCCCTGGCATGGACTGGGGTTTAATCCCAGAAAGGTCTCTGGGTGCTGACATACTGAGATCCACTCCGCGGATATAACTATGATGTAAATTCATATTGAGCCCTCTTTGGTACAGTTTTCCCACATAAACAAATCTTTGAGAGAGAACTTCAAACATAGGATACACTGTCTTCTCCAGCATTTTAGTTTTTCTCTCATCATCCAGTGAAAAGAGCAGATAGTACCAAAGTAATGGCTGAGGTTCCTAATTTGTCTAGGAGAACATAATCTGAAACACCCTTCTCCTGAAGGCCCACAAATCTCACTTTGTTCAGCTGGTAAACCTATTAATCCTGATCAGTAGCATTCAGTGTAAACATTTTCAGTGTATTTAGTCCTAAAATCCGCAGCAGATACTCAGTCCATTGTCAACCAGTCATCACTAAAATTTGGCATTTAAAAAGATCTGAGGACATCAGGATTCTGCTAATGACTGCGCTGTGAGCTCCCTATCTGTGGCACTGATCTGCACTATCCTGCAAGCTTTTCCCAGCGCTGCCGTTGGTTAGGGATGCAATGAAGCACGATTTGCGATTATCATTGCTGGGCTCATGAAAGCCCCAGGTGTAGATATAATCACAAGCAGCACTGAGCTTTTGCTGGTATAGCTTATTTTGCTTTTGTGGGAGAAGAAAAGGCTGGAATAAGCTGTACTGGTTTATTGCAGTTTTGCTTGTATAGAATACCAGATTACCTACTCAGAAGTGATCTGAATATAGATCTCCCTTGGAGCTGAAGTAGATCCATCCACTGCATCTATGTAGGCCTGCTTCTATTTATTTTGAATAGATACTGCATAAATAAGGAATAAAGGTGGAAGTGTTGCCTTAAAAATATGGGGGGTGGGGGTGTGCAACAAAATATCACTTTTTCGTCATCTGTAGAACAATGCGATCTGAGTTTTAATTGCCAGTTACCAAGAAGGTGTTGAAAATAAGAAAGTATCAGTACCTTCAGTATGCACATGAATAAATAAAAAGCAATTAGGTGGCATGATTTATGTCCAGCTCATATAAATCCAGGCAGGGGATGTAGTAATGTGCTTGGACACATAGGCTGGAGTGACCATTAACATGTGCAGATAGCAGGCATGTTCACAAACACGTGCACTTATGCACAGGGTCTCTTGCTTTATATAGCAAGTGGAAGTAACTCAGGAGAACATGGACAAACAGACCAAAAGACATGCCCTCTCCTTTGCCAACCGCTTACTGATTAATCAAGGGCACAGTGGTGATAGCAGTTATGTGTATGAGCAACTCACACTTTACAGGCTGTTCCCAGCAGAGCCGGCCGCATGCCCTGTCACGTGAATGAACGTGTTCTGGACTATGTCCCCAGAGTTCCTACACCCAGAAAGCCTTATTTAAGGCTCACCATAGAAACTTCAACACCTCCTTAAATGATGCAGTGACGGAAACAAGGGAAGGAACAGGACTGGAACATGAAGAGATAGGGCAGAGCCTTGGTGCAGGTCATGAAGTAAGCTGCAGGCTGAGAGAAACCCCGGCAGAACACCTGCACAGAGTTGCTTCACGTCTGCTAATTCTAGTGATGACAAAAAAGACTCCAAAGGCATTTGTATGTCAAGGAATTAAGCCCCAAACCAACGCGCTGCCGGGTGCGGGCACACAGCAGGCATAGCAATCAGGGCAGAGACGACCGCCGAGGGCGAACCAAGCGGTCAGACCGGGCGCTGCGGTACGAGCGCGCCGCGATCCCAACACGGAACCTTGCGGGCGACTACACTGGCTAATGGGGATCGCA
>NW_008237244.1:4800246-4810397 GCF_000691975.1 Corvus brachyrhynchos
ACCCCCCCGCCGCCGGTCCCCCGCTGCCGCGGAGCTCCTCCGTCTCCCAGGAGCCATTTGCAATAATCCTCGCTGACCCCGGCGGGAGGTGTTTCCTTTCCCCTCCCGGGCTGGTTTGGTTTTTTGTTGGGGGTTTATTTGTTATTATTTTAACGTTTATTGTTATTATTTCTCGTTGTGACTGTATGAAGCAGTTTTTAAAAATGTGAATATCAAAGCTGGAAGGCAGCTGGACTTAAGAAATGAGTGAATGGAGCCTGAGATGCATTGTTCACGCAAGGTAGCCGAAACAAGTTTTTTTCTACCAAAAAGAAAAACCCTGAATCCACCCTTCCCCGACAAACTCAATGGCTCAAGTACAAGATGCAGCTGTTGATTTTAAATATATGCACTTCGTACCGGAGCGTTTGAAATGTGTTCCTGATTTACAGGACTTACTGTCTTAATTAACCTGTCTGTATTGAATAAACGTGGTCTTGTTTTTATTTTTGGGTCTGTGTCTCATTGTTAAGGGGAAATGAATTCTGATTCATGAGAACAAAACTGTGTGGATGATGCCCCGGGAGGCACGTACCCCCTTGATCTTCTTTCAGTTTTAAGATCTCCATTTTACAAGCAAAAAAAAAATTCCCCACAACAATCCGCATAGTCTGATGCAGTGGGACACCGGTTATTAATGCACGGAGATGCAACTGAGCCCCTTTGTTTGCCAGCAGCGTTCATTTGTAAGCCGTGAGACGCCCCTTCGAGCAGCCGAGAATGTGGCTGTTGGAATTTATAAGTCAAATCGTACTGAAACGAAAATTAGGTATTTTGTACTGGGGAAGGAACAGGGCTTGTGTTGGTCACTTGTTTGGGTTGTTTTCGGTTTTTTTTTTTTCTCTCTCTGAGTGTAGAGGGGAAAGAAAGACTCTAGAAAGGAGACAAGACATCTAGGCAGCAATCAAAAAAAAAAATTTTAATTCTGTAAACCCAAACTAGATATTTCAATGGTCGTTAAGTTCCAATACCTATTTTGAATAGTTTCCTTTGTAAAATCCTGTGTTGGGTTTTTAGGAGTCATTGAGCTTCAAGATCAGAACTGAACACATCACACAGACTGGAGCTTAACAATCTCCCAACCCCCACTCAATTTGAGGTAAAAGCTTCTCCTTTGAAGAAGGTAGCAATCCCACATGAAAGAAAATGGAAGATGTTTGCCTTTGTGCAAGAGAGCAATTTGAGTAGCTACGTTTACTTGTGTGATTAGTTCTTTCATGAATACATTAAATCCACAAAATATTTTAGATTTCTTTCTCTGCCACAGCTACTACTAGAAACTGATGCTGAAGGTTTTTATGATGTCTCACTGAATTCCTCATGCACTAGGACCAGTATGTGATGTTATTAGCTTTATCTTGACTATAAGTAGAATGCAGTTTTTCCATATCAAAGCATGTAAAACACAAAAAACGAAGTTCAGCGCATTTTAGAACCTCCTTAATTACTAACATCTGAAGTCCTTTTTCTCATAACTTGGGCTGCTTTTGTGGCATTTTGCACAACTTGGAAAAGATTCGAATCTGCCATTAGTTCCTAACCTCTAGTACAATGACGTAGTGTGTAGGTTATCCTTCAAATGAATTTTTATTTGCAATTTTCTTGTTTCTTTCTTTCTCCAGGAAAAAAAGTTCAATAGTAGATACAAAGAATATAACCACTAGCCACAACTGAAAACCTCGTTATTCTTGTATTTGTCCTTTAGATGCCCAGGGAGGTAGGTATGTGCTGTGCAGACACTGAATTTGAACCCTGGGATGGGTAGTTTAATTACTTAAAAAACTGGAGGAAACAAGCTAAAATCTGGACATAGCCAATGGAGCCTGAATGGTTAACTCTAGTTAAAAGTATATGGGTGGGGGTCAGCTGGAATTCTGAAAGCTGTCGAGTTTGACTTGAACTTTTTGCCATTGATAATTATGCATTGATTTTGCATCTCCTTTCCTTCCCCCCGCCCCTCCTCCTCCCCAAATCCTAGCCCCTGTATACTAATGAGAACAGCTAACTTTACAAGTGTCCTTTGTAGTCACTGAAAGCCTCAAGACATTCCTTTTAAGGATTTTACTAGAATAACACTTTTCAATAAAGTGGCAGTTGAAGTGAGGCGTAGAAAAGATGCTAATAAATTTCACTGTGACTGGCTGGTTTTTAAGCTTCCTAAATTACTTCTAAAATAGCTTTTACCTTCTCCTTTGTGCAAGGCTGAGAGATGTATATATGAAAAGGGTATAGTGAGCTAAGCGTTATGCAGAGTGTGATGATTTGGTAAAAGGAATTTTGGCACTTGTTTCAGATAACTTGCATAACTCACTGACACATCTTCCTCATTATAATGTGAACATCCTAAGCTCATGCCAGCAGCCTTTCTTGTCTCATCTTCCATATAAGTCTTTGTCTTCTTCAAAATATAGAACATGTCACTTCTTCATAAGGGAACAGATCAAACATGGCTCATTTGGTTTTGGAAGACAAATTTTAAAAAATGTTGGACCAATTGAAGTATTGCCAGAAGGTTTCTGTTGATTCGTTGCAAATTCTCCTTTTCTTTGCCTTGTGCTACGCTATGCGAGCATACAAACTGTGATATAAAGTCATCATTTACTTTGTTTCCCAAACAAGATAAAAAGTGTTGACCTGGGAAATAACAATTTTCCTAAGTTTTCTGTGTCTGTGTTTCAGAGGTGAGGTTTCTTTAGTATGTATATTAAGTCTGTGCCAGACTTCAAGTACCAGTTGTTGGTTTCTAGAGAAGCAAAACAGAAATACATTTGGCCTTCACAGTATGCTTAAACTTTCTTCATTCATAAGTGAAAATATAGTTTACTTACAGTTTTAAATTTGGACTAAAGTTGTGTTTTCATTATAGGCTTTTAGCTAGGTTTTAGCTCCTTTTTTTTTCCATATTGTGAAGAAAAAAAATTGTTCAAAACACACATTTTACAGTGGATGACATGAGCTGTAGAACCAAAAGTAAACCATTTAGATCTTTGTAACAAATGACATTCCAGTGCATTGGGGAAGAAATTTAATTTCATTATATCTAAAGGGGGTTATATTTTGCGAGTAAACTTGATTTTAAGTAATATTGTAAACAAATACACTGAAGACTCACAGCCTCATCTTTCAGTGTTCCTTTCTGGTGTTGCACTAGCATGGCACTGGGCTGCCACAGTTTTTTCATTTGTAGTCTACATCGCTGCTTAACTCCTCCTGAGTTTTCTCTAGGTGATTGGACAACTGTTTTCCTGACTCTTTGCCCAAAATTCAGCTTTGCATCCTAGTTATATCTTGCTCTCTGTACTCCCATCTTCCCTGAGCTCTTGAAAGTAACTCAATTTAGCCAGAAGTCTGGCAGGTAGAGTGATTTTTGTCTGCTATTTCCCTTGTGTGACCTGTCTCCCTTGTAGCTCACTGTTGTGTATTGTACCAGCACTTAGAATCTGCTATAAAAATTATGTTGGCATGGTACTTGGCATGATAAACATGGTGGGAAAGTAGGGATTCCACCCTAAGTCCTTAAAATGGGGTTTAAAAGAAGCCTTTTAAGCAAATAGCAAGCACATCTCATGGAAGGCATAAGGGAGAAGAAAGATGTGTGCTGGTTAATGCACAATTTAAGTTCTGGTCACCTGGGGCCAGTTCCAGTGTTGGTGACTTCTCCTACATCTCCATCTAAAAAAACATTTCTCATTCCCTCCTAGTCCCTGGCCCCATGATTTTCCTCTCTTCACTGTGCATTCTCTCCCTTGCCAGGCCATTTTTTTCAGCTTGTGGTTGAAGTATTTCACTTTTACATCTTTTGTCCATGTCATATTACTCTTCCCAAGTATTAAGTAGCTTTTTTCTCTTCAGTTGCTTTTTGATGGGTACTTTTGATGTGCTCGTTCACTTGACTTGCAAATATTGTAGCTCAGTCAATTCTTGGTTGCCACGATCTGGTTAACTCCTTATAAACCTTGCAGTGTGAGTTGGAGGGCAAGTTATTAGTGTCCTTCATCTTAGTTTGTACAACAAAGGGCAAAAATTGGAGGGGAAATCCTAGCTGCAATGAAATGAACAGATGAAGTTAACATCAAAATTATTTTCAACTTTTGTGGGAATTTTCTCCTGGTTTGGTTTCTTTTCGTTTTGGTTTTTTGTTTGTTTGTTTTGGGGTGTTTGTTTGTTTTGTTTTGTTTTATTATTGTTGTTTGGTTATATTTCTTGTTTTGGTTTTTTTAGAAGTAGCTGGGAAATACCACTTAAAGTGGTACAATGACTACATAAATGCCTTTGGGGGAACACAAAAATTACATCAGCAAACTCATTTCTTGAGTCAATGAGTTTGGTTCACTTTTTCTCTTCCAAAAATTATGTTTTAGCTGTGTGCCTAACCTCAGTCACCTTTGTCAAAGCTGCAGAACTGCCATTATGCAATTTCCTTGGCAAAAGGCAGCTGCTGGAAAAGAACTGGTGCCCATAGAGGAAGGCTGCAGTGTGCCCAAGCTGCATTAGTAAACACTGTAAACTCCACAACAGAGGAAGCTACAGGAAATCAAGCACCATAAATTCAGAGGCGTGCAGCATTAGCTGTTCCTTATGCAATATCCTGTATCTGAATTGTATTATTTTTGCTTCCCATTATATAATATAGTGGTGTCTGGTAGAGTAATACAGCCAGCTAAGGGTGCTCTTCATCACTGCAGGCATTAGGCAGGACATGAGCAATCAAAAGAAATTGTAAAAAACATCTTGTCTCTATGTCCTCCTTGTAATTACTAACTTGGCAGGACTTCATTCATGAAGAGGTTCTAAGGATAGGCTCTAAGATCCTGAGCTATATGAAGAAGTTTAATATGTGCAGTTCCAGCCCCAAGTACATATTTTATAGCAGCAACAATTTCAAAGCTAGGGGGAAAAAAATCTTGCTGGAACTTTGAGCTTGGAAGCCAAGTGGTAAAATCGAGAATAAATGGACCTGCTCTCATTTTCCTCCCATGTAGGTACTTCAGTCCTCATCCAAGGAACTTCACTGCTCCCTGGCACACTATGGGGCTTGTATCACCAGCTGCCCCTCAGGAGGTGATGTCTGATTGATTTTACAGCCCAGAGAAGTTGTAGTCTTCCAGCTCTATGGGATCACTTTCAGGAGCAGCGCTGACTTAAATACATTTTTCATTTGGTGGTAAAGGATGAAACAGCACCAGGATGAAAATGTTTTAATTAGAGGAAATGGATCCTGGCTGGCTTAATAGTAAATATTTACTGCTATAAGCATTTTACCATAGGAGACTGGGGCTTATTCTACCCACATCACAACAATTGTCCTAGTTTCAAGGCTTAAATCTACAGAAGCATGGGCTCGCAGTTAAAGTGCAAATTTAGGTTATTAGTGTTCTTAAATCCACATTGCAATGCCTTTTCTTGTTTACAGGACTAACTTAGTGTTCCAGAGGAAACCACACAGGGCTGAAGCAGATGACTGAACGCATGTATGTACATCCCCAGCTTCTCCTGAGAAATGGAAGATGAGTGGGATACGTAATCCTCTCCTGTTGGTATCAGGCAGCACTGGCAGTTGCTGTTCTGGCAATACCTATCTATCAGTGCACGGGTATGCCCCACTGGTGTGATATCTCAGCTCTACGTTGTTTTGGAAGGTAAAAAACCAGACATTTATGTTTTCCATCTTGCTGTTCTGCTCTGTTGTTAGCTTTCACCAGGCTGCTTTGACAGCTGCTTTCCTCCAATGCCTCCAATGCAAACTCCCTCAGCTGCTGTCAGCTCTGACCTGAACTGTGGCTGGATTCTGAATCACAGGACACAGAAAACTTATTCCCATAAAAAAGGGGTAAGTCAGCCTGGAGTGTGCCAGACTGGTAGCAGGATGGAAATAAGAGACATAAATTTCCACATCTGCATCTGTATAGATCTCTTCTTCTGTTCTTCTCCCACCTTTTTAATTTTTTCCTTTTAAGAGAGGCCACAGACGTCAAGAACCTCTGGAAATCAAACAGCTTACCTCAGTAGGGGTTTAGAAGTGACTCACAGCCTTGATGTTCACTTTTCCCCTTGTTTTCCTGGAAAGCCTTTATGGCACATTTGGTTCATGGTGATCCTGTTCTCCAATCTGCAGTGAAACAGATGCTTTGGGGCTAAAGAGCAAACATGCTCAGCCTGGGTGCTGTGCATGTGCACACACAAGCATGGATCGGATGTGACTTGCTGAAACAGTACTTGTGTTCAGGGTCAGATGTGCAGATGTTTTATTGACACGAAGAATAAATATAGACTTATAAAATGACATGTGCTATTAATTAGATTTAAAATTAAATTTTCAGAAAAAAATATAGTAAGTACCATGTAAGAATATAGTTTTGCTTTTTGTCTTGTTGTAAAAGTTAAGGCAAATGTGTCTTTAGTGCAATACTGCCTATGTCTTGTGTGTGCATTGCCTTGATAGCTGCTCCTGAACAGGTCTTATCTTAGAAAAAGCGGATCAGACCCTGCCAGAACTACCAAATTATTGTAAGAAATAGAATTTCAAATGGGTTTTGGTTTACCTTCTTCTTCCTGAACAAAACAAAAATCCTTATTGTAAGGTGTATATATATCAATGCTGAATAACTCTGAAGGATGTCTTCGTGCAGGAGTGACTTGAAGTTTGCAGCCAGCATAATACAGATCTGCCTTATTATTGCAATGGCTTTAGCTTATCTGTTATTAAAAGTATCAATTATTTTGGCTTCAGTAGTTTTAAACGCGGTCGCAGACACATAGAAGTTGAAATTGTGTTATCCAGGAGGCACTACTTTTAAGTTCATAAACTTTAGAAAGTTTTAAACTGGGGAGGTGAGGAACCAACACAAGAATGGGAACAACTCTGGGGAAAAATGGTTTTAGACACTCTAGATCAAGGGATCTACACTGAAACCCAAAAGGGTACATAAGCCTCAATTCCCCTTACTAACTCCTAGAGAAAGTGGTTACTAGAACTTTGAGAGCATATTATGGAGCCCCATCATGACAGGAAAGATTCTTAGAGACCCAGCTGGAGAACAAACTTCCTGATGGAAGTAGCCTGGCAAACAGTAGCATGGCAGAGAAAACTAAGACAGGCTTGAGTAGGGTGTGGAAATGTGGACACTGACTGTGGGCAGCACTGACTGTTCCTTCTGTTCTGGCGTGCTGTTGGCCTGGGTCTTGCTAGGGTTTTACCCTTTTGCTGTCACTGATTGACTCTGGGTTTGCGGGTTTGCAGGATAGATGGCAGGACAGACATAGTTTGGGGGCTTGCTCTGCATCAGTAGTACTCAACACCCCAGCACTTGAGATCTGAACCTTTTGTCTATTGCTCCACTTAGAAGCCTCGGCCTCTATGGGGAAGTGGGAGAAGTACAGCACTGCCCAAATCTGATTTCCATAGTTGTGGCTATAAAACAGAACCCGCGTGGTTATTGACTCCTTGGTTGTTGCAAAGTGTTTTTGAAAGCACTGGAGGCGTAGCAGTTACACCTTCCTCTTCAAGTTGCCTTTTTCTTCTTTTCTTTAAGTTGGTTAGTTACTACTGCACCCCAACCCGTATCACAGTGAACGAAATTAAGTATAAGTAGCATCTATTGGCTTGCTGCTCTTTTGACTGTACATTCAACAACGGTGACAAAACTGTCAGTACCAAAGACTTCAGCACTTATGTTGTCATTTATAGCTCACAGCTGAAATTCATGGCCCTGGGTGTTCCTGGAATCAACCTCTTCCCTTGAATAACTGCTGTTACTCAGTTGTTAACACTCACACTGTATTTGGTAATGTCTCTGAGGCACAGCAAAGCTGATTATTTAATTTACGACATCCTTATGTCCTGGATATAAGGATAAACCTCTTCCCCATGAAGACAGCCAGATATTGGAACAGGTTGCTGAGAGATTGTGGTCTCTATCCTTGGTGGGTTTGATCAGACTGGGTAAAACACTGAGTAACATGGTCTGATTTCAGAGCTGTCCCTGCTTCAGACAAGTTTTTGGGCTGGAGATTTCTTGAGAGAGCCTTCTGACCTGCATTATCCTGTGATCCCACAAAGTTGGCACATTTGCTTGCAGCAAAATATTCCCTTCTAATGCAGTGCATGGAATTCACCCAGTGTTTCCCTAAATCTCAACTAGGAATAAGGAATCCAGGCTATGTGAATGTAGTCCTTAGCAAGCATGTCATTTCAAGGCTTTTCCCTGCCATTCATTCACCCTGATTCACCTTGAGTACTACTCTCATTTAGGGTCCTCTTGTTGAAAAGACCATTTTCCTCAGTTTCTTCTATGTCTAGATTCTGGTATTTCTCACTGAAATCTGTGAGGCTTCAAAAGCAATAACATCCTTCCCCCAGGCACCGATTGCTCATCTGTGACAAGGAGGACATCCACTGTTCAGCTGATACTGCTCAGGCAGAGACACACACTTTCTTCTCCAGCAATAGAAAAGACAGATGAGAAGGACAGAAAGGATGGTAGAGGTCATCTTTGTGGTTTGGGCATTCTTGTCTTACTTTCCTCCATGGCTCACATCTGGATCATTTGGATCATACCTTGGGACTCAAGAGGAAACGAAACAGTGCAATGTTCATGTGTGCCCAAGGGCAAGGGTTATTCCTAAGAGGCCAAGAAAAAAGACCTTTCCTGGATTTGAAGGACCCCAATCCCCTGTGCTCTTAGGATTGTGTTCATAGATGCAGCTCTTGTCTCAATAAAACCCGGTGCCTTGGGACTTGACAAGAGCTGACAACACCTTCTCTATCAGGAAGCAGTTTCCTGTGAACCAGTGATTTCTCAGAAATTGTATGGGTGCCTGTGTGGGTGTTTCTGATCACTGTGCCTGCACAACAAAACCTCTCCAGTTTTGGTTGTTCAAGATAAAAATTGAATGTGAGGTCAAGTTTCTGTTTGGTACATAGTTAAATTCACATCCTTTACTTCAGATAAGCCATGAGCCTGAGACCACCTCTCAGACATACCTCTGTGTCCTGTACATCTCTGCTCCCCAGTATATACCTCCTATTCTTCTTTTGGCAAGGGCATTAGGAAGTTCAGAAGAAAGCCCACATGTATGATCTTAACAGGGCATGGCCAGCCCAGGCAGTTCAGCTGTCCAGATCTCCTGAAGCTCTCACTTTTGTCTCCAGCAGCATGGCCAAGTTGTTCAGGTTTTCTGAATGGGAGCATCTCTGAACCTCACCTGGAATATTGGTTGGCTAAGTTCAACAGGGATGGCTTCTTAGGAGTAACACCATACTCCCCCAAGGTTTAAGTCAGCTAAGGTCAAATATTAAGGAAAAAAAAAGGGAGGGGGGTGTGTGTGTAGTTTTCTATAGGGGCAGAACATGGTGATATTTTTTAGCAGAGTCAAACATTTGTAACAGATGCACGTACACTCCCAGAGCAGAGTGTATATGGCCAACACATCTCCAAGAGCCAGCTCTGAGGAACTAACCATTCTTTCCCAGTTAAATATCAAAAATGGGGAATGATGGATGATTTAATCAGACTCCTTTGCATAATTTACTCTGGAGTAGATGGTTCACGTTTTTTTCCAAATGTGTCTCAGCACAAGGGCTTTTCTTGATCCTTAATTCTTCTCTGTCTTATCTGAAATGCCATTATTCTCTGTTGCTGTCTGTGGGAGGCGTGACCAGAGTCTCACATGGCAGTGCAGGCAGGAGTACTGCTGCCTGCTCTGAACCACTACAGTCCTCTCCCTTGTCTTCATGCCTGCCTTTCAGAAACTAGAAGAGCTTGTTTGGTTTTTTAAACAAAACTGCTGAACTGTCTCCTGTAATACCCTATTATCCTATCCGGCTGCAGTGTACTGCTTTTGATTTTTGCTTGGCTGGTTTGCTAGCAAACCCCTTTTGCATGTATATGTACTGCACTGCCGTGCCAAGAGGCGAGCAGAGATATGTCTATTCTGCTACGTGTTTGGCAAAAACAAACCAATCCTTTTATCACCAAATGAGATGTCATTATAGCCACCCTCTGGCCTCTCCCTCAGCAAAATGAGGCTATTAAAAAAGGCAGGTCTCTAGCCCGTCCTATTAGAGTTAATGAGGAAAAGTCAGTGAAAGTCAGCGGTGCAGGAGGCTTTCC
>NW_008237244.1:4810421-4851472 GCF_000691975.1 Corvus brachyrhynchos
GGCGCTCGCGGCGGCCGGGCCCACCGGTGGCTCTGTGCCGCCGCTCGGCGGGGATTCACACCTCGCCCAGGCTGGAGACTTCCTTGCGCGGTTATCCTCGCACCTCCCTCAAGTGCGAAGTAGAGGGAGAGCGCTTACAAACTCCGTCTTTGAGTGTGGGGATTCAGGATCTGCGCCAGCAGCTCGTGTCGGCTTTGAGCCTCCGCTTTCCTGTGTCGTGGGGCTCTGACAGGGCAGATGAGTGCTTCCCATTAGATACTCACAGACGCCAAAAATAGACGCTCCATTACTGCAGCATGCTAGCTGACAGTAATGATAGGGCTCTGCTTACTAGTTCGGTTACATACTGGCAATCTGGCCTCTTTGCATGCTTTATTTATCAGGTATTAATTGCAACTTCCACTTATCACCCCCAACCTAAATCACTGCATTGTCTGTTGCAGTGGTCAGACATTTACTTATTTTTGCTTTTATTATTAGCATGAGAAAACTCAATTACAGGCGAGCAGGCGTGCATACACAGACACACAGTAGTAGGTCTGTGCTGATGTTCTTAAAGATACACATCTGCTGATACTAAAAATAGGTCCTTGTCAGCAGCTTGGTAATTTTAGGCTCAATGAGAATTCATCCCCATGGTAACTGTACAGTTGTTGAATCATTTATTATTTGAGCTTCAAAATCACAACAGTGCTGGCAATTTTCATCCTCTGAACATTTTTAAGGACCTTTTGCAGTGTTGCGATACTCCTTGCTCCACACCATCAATATTTATCAAGCAAACAGCTCCAGCCCTTGAACTGACTACCTGCTTCTCCTTGGATATAGCAGGGCTGGAATACTTGATAGCAGGATGACTGTTTAAACAGGTTTCACTTTTGTGATAACAGCAGCCCCTCGATGTGGCTGTTTGGCCAGGGATGGTACACACAAAGCCCTGCAAACTCCCGATTGGCAAAATGAAACTTTAAAGTGTCGACCTGAGCCTCGGCCTTTGTCTTGAAAGCCAGAAAACAAGATATCTCAGGTCTCCGTGTTGCAATAGGTTTTGTAGATAAGAGGCTGGTAGTTTTTAACCTCTCAGACAGATGCTGTTGACCCCAAGGCAGTGGGGGGACACACTGCCTGGCTTTGTGGAGATAAAAGCTGTTTGCACTTTCCCTCACTTACAGATAATGCTCATTAGCCATCTTGTGCTAAACCCAAGAGAAAGACCACTAGGCTAGCAAAGAGTAAGGTGAAACTCAGGTTCCCTGAGACCAGGGGTTGCTCAGACTCTGCTGTCATGGAGTCTCCAGAGAGTGGGACCAGGGTAAGCTCTGCAGCCTGGGGTGGGGGGAACAGAGTGAGCGCTGTCAGCTTTGAAACAACAGAAATCAATCAGCAGCAGAAACACTTCCATAGCACACAAATTGTAGTGAAATGGGGTGCCAGAGACTGATTTCAGGATGGACTAAATCACAGATGCCAGTTCTCTCACCAGCTGCACCCGTGACTTTTGTTGCACTGCTGCTGGCCATTAGATTTACTGGAGTGCACAGTACAGAGAGAGCTGTTACGTTTTAGGTAGAAGAGGTTCAGTCCCTTTTAGTCTGACAAACTGAGATCTGAAAGTCTGACCCAGAAACACAGATGCTATTCCCAGGTGCCAGCAGTTGTAAAGTGATATACTTAACAGAGCTGATTCTCCTGGGTTAAAACATTATAGCTATTATACAACTGCTGCCATATTTTTAGATCAAATGCACTTTAATTGTGTGAGCTTTTAAGAAGCTCTTGGATAAGGCAATCTACAAGGTGCTTTGAAATTGCCTTTCGTCTTATTAGTTCAGTTGAGCTGAACACAACAAAATAAGTATGTGCAGGCACCTTTTACAGCTGCTGTGTAGCTGCCTTCTACCCTAAGCAGCTTTCTGTAAATCTGTCAGTACCCAAAGTGTGTTGTGCATCACCCGGGTGAGATTTGTCAGGTGATCCTGGTGTGCACTGCGGGGAGAGCCAGCGTCTGCCATCAAGGAAAGCTCAGTTTCCCCTCCGGTGCAAGTGTATGATCACCACTGATATCAGTTCGAGTCACCTATGTGCCAAGAGACAGTACAGTGGTTTTCTCATGGACAGGAGCAGGAGAAAGTGGCCCATCCACAAACCAGCCCCCAGCTCTGAAATTGTCTCCTGGACAAGCTGCAACTATTCTTTATTCTTTATTCTTTATTCTTGCATCTGGTTGCTCAGTTTGCTCATTTAAGTAAACCAGAAATGTCCTTCCTTCCAGTTGGTTCAGCTGCTATACATTTATCCCAGAGCACACACAGAGACAGATTTGGAAGACACTGCCTCTTTGTATTTCCACCTACCAGGCTCCATCTTCTTGGGCTGGGAAACGCTCTCTGTGGCCACAGCCTCAGCTGGTGGAGGCGATGCCAGGTCTCACTGTGCCACATGACAGGCATGTCAACAGCAGAATTGCTTGCTTGTAGCATCGAAAAAGCTGGTCACAGCTCATAGGTTTTATAATGAGTTGGGAGGGGGGGAAAATCACCTGCACAATAGGCCAGAAGTGGAGTTTATTCTCAAACCCTTTGTGGCCAAGAGCTTGGTTTCAAGCAGTTTTTCCCACTTGCCACACAGTGCTAGGTGGGTGGTTTAATTCTGCCCAGCAGCATGCTGCCCATAAAGATGGGGCAGCTGTGCCAGAGGCTCCCAGCTTTTCCCAAATACTGTTTTCCTCTTTTTTCCTGACAAAGGATGGAGGTCTGAGTAATCAAATATGCTGTTACTGCCCTGAGGTATACAACTAAGCACAGCATCCACTTTTACATTGTCACTGTTTATTTATTTTTACCTTGTTACACCTTTTTGATCGTGCTTGGAGAGCAGTGGGGGGAAGGACATCCCCAGTGATGTTGTGTGATGCTCCAGTGGCATTGCAGACCAAGGGCTCCCACAGCCCGTGAGCTCCCCGGGTGATTGTAACCCTGGGTACCCACACAGCCACCACCCGAGGTACCTGCACAGTCAGAACCCTTCACCAGGCACCAGTGAGGGTGTTTCTGAACCTGCAGAGCAGCTGCAGTTGGTGACCATGCATGGAAAGGGGATGCAGCCTGCCTGAGACTTGGAGATCAGGTCGGGTTTGAAACTTTGGGTGCAGTCTCCTTGAACATGGGCTGCTTTTTAACCTGAAGTCAGAAAGAAGTAATGAACATCTTGTGCCATTCCATACTATGTTTGCAGTTGCTGTCTGAAAAAGGATCAAGGGTTAAAGCTCATGTCTCAACTCTGCCTTACTAGTTTTTCCCATCTGGTTGTAACTGTATTTCAGGGATGGCTCACAAGCAGTGGAGCGCTCTAGTAATGTCACTCTGTCACTTTGTGCTTACTTTGTGATAGATTATAAGTAAGTGACATTTTTTCCATGTAACATCCCTTCCCACTTCACCCAAAGGCAGACTTGCATGGGCTGAAACTTTTTAATAAACAGGTTGCTTTGTTCTGTATTTGGCCTGAATCTTGCACTCCAAGTTACACATCAGTCTTCCAAAAATGCAGGTGAAGCGCTGCTGTGCCTTTTCATGTGGTGAGCGCGTGCCAGATGCTGCTGCTGCCTGTGGAAAGCTGGTACTGCTGGGGAGCTGGCAGCACAGACACCTCTGTAACCTCATACTAGCTTTGATGTAGGGGCTGAGTCTGGACGCTAAGCAAAGCCATGGGTGATCCTTTGTTTCCCGGAAGCCAGAGGAGCAGGTGAGGGACACACGGACAGCATGGACAGAGTCAGCAGCCTCTAGATTGCAGCAGCCCATGCAACTGCCCATGTGCATGGATGGACACAAGACATGGGATTTGGTGTTAGAGATCTCAGAGCAAGCACTCACAAAATCCCATTCTGCTGCCGATGCTTCTTTATACAATGATGGATAGATTCTCTCTGCTGGCACCAACGTGTAGCAGCTCTCTAAGAAGCAAACCAGCCTTGCTGATTAATGTAGGCCATCTTTAATTTTCTCTGCACTCATTTCTGTACATTCCCATTTCATTACTGTGCTATTATGGTGGGCTCTCACTGCTAAGTGCACTTAAATGTGACTGCAGCCATGTGAGAGAGGACTCTCCTCCCTCACATTCTTGCTCTGTCCTTCCCCATCCTGGATCTGGCTGCAGCAGAGTTCACACAGCTTCAGCTCCTGCCCAAACACCAGCAGCAATTCACAGCTGGGCCTCAGCACTCCCCCTCCAGGCTCCCTGAGTGTGGTGAGCCCAGGTCCATTCTTTTATCACCAGTCAGGCTCACAAATCAGCATGAGATTAGTAACTAATTGCTTGAGCAGACAAGGCTTGTAGTTTTGAGGTCCAAACCACTCCTGCATTTGATTTCTCTTACGTGGTGCAACAAGACTGGGTGGGATAAGCTTCTTCCCCCCGTTCACCCATCATGGGAAGTCTTCATTGAGTGTGGGATGATTTGATGTGCTAGTGCTATCATCAGGGTGAGAGCCTCCAGCTGGCCTGCCATAAATTTCCCCTGAGTCCATTCAGGCTGTTTCATTGCCTGGGATCCTGTGATGCTCTAGTGACAGACCTGTGTTGTTGATGGTTCTCCTTAGTTCTGCACCGCTCATTCCTGGCTTGGCACTGGGGCTCCCTTGTGTGCGTGGTCACCACTGTTGATCCAACTCCAAACTGTGTTAATAGCCAGCTGTAGAGTAATTAAAGATCGCCGCTGCTTCTCTACACCCAAGGATGCCCTGGGACCCTCAGTGCCATGCCCACGACCCAAGGTGGCATGTGGTGACACACAGCTGGGTGCAAGCGTGGCTGGTGAGGAGGGAAGGGATCTTCAAATGGGATTGCTCTTGTACTATGAAGTCATGGCCCCAGGATATGAATAGAGGCATAGCCTGTAGGCAGAAGTGATATCTTTCATTAACTGAAGAGATAAAGTTGAAAAAACGCCCCAAAGATTGGGTATGAGGTAGTATATTTCTGTGTTTCAGGCAGTTTATCATCGGCACTGAGAGCCAGTGAGGGTAGGATTTACTGGAGCTCATGTGGGCTCTTTGCTCAGCTATGGCCACTCAACCAGTCACCTCCCTTGAGCGCAGCCAGGCTGATGTGTGCAGCCACATTTCTCACATGAGTAAATGAAGAAGTGGGATTGGTATTTAATAACTTTTCTCAGTGCAGCCACAGTGCTTTTTCAGCTGTTTTCGAGCTTGGTTCTGTAGGCAGTGCTTTGGCTGTATGTCCTTTCAGCAGGGTTTGCTGCGACTCTGTTACTGCAGTGTCTCAGTGCAGGAGTTCCCAGAGCAGACCAGAACTACATTCCCTGGGGAGATGCACCAAGGAACTGCCACGTGACATGCAACAGCCACAGGAGAACAGTTTTTATGGCCACGCTCCATTCACACCATGAAAACAAATTTTTTTCCTTTGTTTTCTTTAGTACAGCATGACCTTCCATCAGCTTCGCAAACCAAGCAGGGCAGAGGCAGCGAAGGTAGGTGAAAGCAAACTCACCTTGCTTACACTTGCTCTGACAGCCCAGACTTGTTTGCCAGGTAGCCCATCTGTGACCTGTGGTATGTAAAAGGATCACTTGGCTCCTTTCTGGGTGAGGATACAAGAAAGCACAGTTGTTTACATCTCCATTCAAGTGATTAACGATTAAACAACAACAAAACCAGGAGTTAATGTGGCTCCATAAGCTGACCATGCCTGTCTGAGCACAGCTGAAATAACCGGTTGTTTTGAGGGGGTGGCAAGCCCAGCAAACACAGGCTGCTGCCCTGAGCACAGCACCAGAAAGAGACATGGAAATGTCTGGGTGGGAAATGCTGGGGAGAGGACGACGCCTGCCCTTTGTTGTCCTCAGCACTTTGACATTTGCCCAGGATGCTTGGTGTTCTAGGTCTCCTTTCATCCCTTTCTCTCCCTCAGTGAGGGGCACAGCCCAAATCTACTCTATTCCCAGCTCCAGAGAGCCCAAGGAGGTGACTCTGGGGAAAGCAGAACAGGACAGAGGGGGGAGCATAGAAAAAGAGAAGAAAGAAAAACTTTCTCCATGTAACACAGTAAATTTAAATATAGTCTTTATGAAAGTGTAATATATATTTTCACATATTTTTTCAGATTAATTCCAGTTACCTTCATATTACAAATTCTTTACACATTCAAACACGAGCAATAGATTCACATCTCAAGTTCAATCAATACTCTTAACCTCAAGAAAGTTACATTGTGGAATTGGACTTTCATCTTTACTGATGGAGTCTCAGGCTTTCCTGCTTAAATAAATAAAGCTGCCTCTAGCTGAGAACCTGCCTAACTGAGATAATGGAGATATTAAGTGATAGCAAAACTGTGAGAGTCACCAACTAATTGTGCAGAAAGAAAACAGAACATACAGATTTCCCCCTTTTGTAGGAAACATATCATTTCTAGTTTATTTGTTTTCTAAAACATACATTATAATGGGGGAATAATATTCTATTCAGCTTTAGGTTAAATGATATTTAACATTGTAATAAATTTAAACAGAGACATATTGAAAAAGAGTATAAAGGATTAGTTCTGAAAATATACAATCCAAAGATTCCTAGACACAAGAGAGCTTGTGAAAAATCTGTATGATCTGAGTTGGGGGCCAAGATGTACAGCTAACTTTATAACATCTGAGGCCAGGGTCCTAAGAAAAAAACAGTATCATCACAAAGATGAACATCTAAAGAGGACATCTTGTCCACATCTGTGCCTGACAGTGGGACCAGTTATACCAGTGCCATCTCAGATGAGTGCTTGGCCAACCAGTCCCAAAAGACTACCAGGGTGGAGACTGTGCAGCCTCCCCAGGGAATGCAGATCAGTATTTAACTACTGCTCATAGGAGAAGGTTTGTTCTGAACCCCTGCTTGTAACTCCATCCCTCTCTCCTGGTCCCATGCACAGTGGGAAGAATTTATTCCTTTTCTCTTCATAGCCATGTTTTTTAATGTACTGTTCTCATACCTTTCCCCAGCCTCCTTTCACCAAACTAAGCAATGCCCATGCCTTCAGCAGGCCTCTGGGACCTGTTTGCACAGTCTCTCTGTTCACTCCACAGTTTTTGAGCAAATTGTTGGCCATAAGTTTTTGCTGAAGTTTTACAGTTACACTGTAGAGAATACTTAGAAAAATACAAAGGCATCCCAAACAAGAAGCCCATTTATGCAACCCAACATGAAGTTTGTTTTTGCAAAAGCATTTAATTATTTTTGCATTCAGTTTGTGATTTATATTTCCAAACTTTTTCTGGCCTACTGCTTCCCATCCACTCATTGTCTATCTCTATTTGTACACTTGGGATACTCCTGCAGTTAATAGGCAAAGATTCTATTCCCCCATCACTTCCCTAGTGGCTTATATGGGCTAATTTTCCTTATGCATAACTACTAATTTATAACTGTGCTACATAATTAAAGGCAGAACCATCTTCTCAGAAGGAAAAGTTGGAAATACCATTTAAAAATACTTTGCATCAATTAATTGTGTTCAATGTACTCATGTTTACAGAACAGTGATTTTTAAAGAAAGGCCCTGTCAAATACTTAAGACTGTAACAGTATGAAGTTTTCCAGGATAAAATGTAAATCTAGATTACTATGGCTGTAATGAGTGGGGGAGGATTGCACCCACAAAAAGCAAAAAACAAGGAGGAATAAAGGGGGGGGAAGGTTGAGGTTTTTTAATTAGATACTAGAAATGAGATTATCACTTGCCTTGTCTGAAGGACTTTTTCTACTTTGTCACCCCACCACCCCCTTTTGTTCTTTCTTCCCTTGTACTTACTTTCAGGGATACCAAGGCACTGTTGTGGATTTGGGCTCATGGTAACTGAATACTCCTACAGCACCACCTACCTAAAGTGCTTATATTCCTCAGTTCTGCAATATTTATTTTGAATGCGCCAAAGAACCTGTCCAGTTTGCAACTTTTAGCCTCACATCCCTTTAATTCAGGGTTTTCTTCCCCCTTCCTTCAGTACAAATGAGGACTATAATTGCCATGGAAAGGATGTAGTGATCTACCCCTGTGCCTGAAGCCCAGTCCCAGGGCAGGCAGGGAGACCCACTGCTGCTAGAAGCCATCAGTCATTTAAGAACACGTACATAATCTGATTTCTCTGGTAAGAGTGATCACTGTGCTGCTGGGTTACTTGCTCTAGTCCAGAGACACCAAACTACCAGCCCTGACTGGTAAAGCAGACAAGGCACAGGGTCTTAACTACAGGTCACAATTACTTTTCTTGCATGGAAGACAAACAGCAAGAAGGGTGGGGAGAGCACAAAGTGGAAATATAAAAATAGTACCACAGGAAAGAGGTTAACTGCATTTCTCATTTTCTGAGTAAGCAGTCTAATCAAGTTTGAAAATGCCTGCTCTTGTAGGCCTTTTAAAATTTAAATACCTGAGTACATAGGAAAAGCATACAAGATAAGAATCAGAGACAAAGCATTTAACATCCCACACATATTTTTACAAAGTCACAGCATTTTTTTTCCTCAGATAATCCTTTTTACATTCCTAATTATTTCTGCACTGTGTAAAATATGCCTGCATATAAAGTTTACAGTGGCTTCTTCTGCAGAGATTAGACAAATATATACAAGACAAAAGGGTTTTTTTTATTAAAATGTCAAATGCAAAAGTAGAGGTTGTAAAACACTTTAATTAAAAAGAAAATTTTTAAACTGTGTGCAAAATTATGTAAAAAAGACTTTTTTTTGCTATTTCAAAGAATGAAAGATCAGACTTTGTAGGTTCAGGCTTAGCTATTTTTGTGTTAAGAACAGCTTAATACTTTTTTTTATCAAGCAGAAACCCTCAAGGACTCGCATGATCTCAGCACCTGTGCGCTCAGTGAAGGGCTTAGTGGCCTGTGTGCACATTTCTGAAAATTGTGCATGAACTTTAAAACAGTAAGAGATCCATCTGGTCATTTCTAGAGTTCTGGTGGTTTTTCTCTTGAGCACAATTGCCTTGAGAAGTGGCAAAGCTGGAAACATAATCAAAATCTCCATCTAGGCTCACTGTGTTTGTTCAAAACATCAGAAAGGGTGGAAGAATCTGCGTGAAAGTTGTGCAAGTCACTGAACACCATGATAAAAGCAAATATTAATTTCTTGATTTCCTAAATATAAAATCTTTACAGAAGAACCAAAAGCTTTAGTTTTCACCTTACACACACAAAATTTCAATGACATTTTCTATTAAAATTAAGAGTGCTTCACTGAGAGTATACCAGAATTTATTCACTATTACATGATTTTTTACCTTTGGAGGTCAAGTTTTGCAATCAAGTCCAACATCACAATGCCATTAATATCTCTCAGTGCCTGCTTTGGCCACTTCTGCCTTCCTGTTTCTGGACCAACACAGGTACTCACACTGCTAAGCTGTAAACTGGCTGAAAACAGACTGAAAGACAAACTCTGTGAGTTTTCCCAGCTGGATCAGCTTCCTGACCTAGTCACTGTATGGCAACACTGTAGATGGATGGGAAACGATGTAGCATAGTTTAGGCCAGGGGCCTACTAAGCATGGCTCAGACTGTCAGTGCAGGGATGGAATTTAGCTTTATCAATCCAGCCAAAGGCCAGCTCATTAGCCAGTGAGCTGAGATGGCCACTTTCACACGTGCAAAAGTAGCATACTTGGAGCAGATGACAGTGAGGTGATGCTGCAGGTAAAGATTTTGCCCAGAAGTACATTAGACCCTGGGCTAAATTGTCTCTGCTAAAAGCAGAGGAAAGTAGAAAAAGTGGACAGTTTTGCTGCTATTTTTCAGAAGGGAAGCTGAAAAAAGGAACATAAGAAAGAAAAGGGCATGCAAGAAATCTTATCACTTCTTTGACAATGTATTTTTCAAAAACTAGAGATTACAGAAGCGTTGTTTGCAAATATATTTCTATATCTTCCTCTGAGACTATGACATAAGTCACACAGTCCAGCCATCAATACAGTGCTTTGCAGTTCAACTTCATTTTTCTGCACAAATGCTTTCAGGGTGACTTCACCCTTTGACTGTTCCTATACAGAAGAGCAAGTAAACCAAACCTGAAAGCCTGAAGTGACCTGATCAGAAAGCTCACAAAAAAAAGCACAAGAGAGTAGCTGCCATTATACAAACTATTTCAGTGCTGCAATTTTACATCAGCTTGAAGCTTCGACATTGGATTCTGTAGTTACCTAAGAAAGTGGCTCATTCTGTCTAACCAATGCCTCATCCTAGTGCATTGCTAGGAGACTAACATCATCTCCACAATTTGCTCCACAGAGAGAACTGACTCTGAGAAGCTTCCTGCAGGTTCTCAGTACTGGTATTAAAGCTCGAAGAAGCATGCATTTGAAGCCCTGGGAAACATGCAAAGCACCAGCCCTTAAGATGACTGGAGTAGTCAAAATCCTTTAAATTATGGCTTTGATAGGGTTTTATACATTGCAGTGTGACATTCTGGACATAGCAAAGAGCTAGATTCCCAGGGCAGCAAATGACAAATCATGTTGAATATGGTGGTTATCTGAATCAAACACTATGATACCTCCAAACCCCATCTCCTAGGGTTTGTTATCCTTACCTTCTCTAAGGAAGTCTAACTGCTGGGGCCTTTAAATGCAAATCCATTCTTTGGACACTGTCCTGGCCGCATCATTTGTGTGTACAAGTCCATCCTCTGCTGCATACTACAAACACAAGTTAAGATAGAAGCAATCAGAAGCCAAACTAGTGCAGAAGAGAGCCAGCAGCTGGCTATGCAACCGTAACCTGTCTTAAAATGCTGGGCAGATATCAAAGTCCAGGCTGCCTAATTAGACATTCATAATGCTCCCATTGCTGTGGCATTAAGAGCAATTCAACAAGAGAAACTACACTGGGGTAATCAGCTTTCCCTAACAGCACAGCACATGGGTACACATAGGATCTTGTTGAAGACCACTGTCTCCAGACTCTGGCAGCCCCAACTGACTGATCTCAAGACAGTGTCCCTGGAGACAAACACACCTCCTGCACAGCCACACACTCCCAAAGTCTCTAAAGGAAAAGTTAACAATTCACTAGATAGATTTGCATAGACCCCTTACCCCTAAAGTTGTCCTAACACTGAAGGACATCACTGGCTTCTCCTACTTATTACATAATTTTATGAAAGAAAAAAAAATTAAGAACTTGCTCCTCCAAGGGCTCATACTTCTTGCTCAAAGCTACCTCAATAATTTTGCTTTATCTCCTGAGCATGGCATCAAGCACCTACCCATTTCCATCACCATTCCAATGCTATCCCTTAGAACTGGGATAACATCTCCAAACCACACTAGAGAGGTAGCTCCCAGACCACTTCCACTTCTCCCAGCTCAAGGCTATGAAAATATCATGAGAAAATTTCTACTGAACTCTATTAGTCTTCCCTTTGCGTTCTTACATCAGTGTTTCACTCCTTAGCTAAACTGGTATTTGTGAAGACCAGGCTTAGCCCAAAGGCTACTGTCCCAAGATGCCTTGTGGAAGAGTCCTCCCTCCACATGAGTCCTACAGTGTTAGCCTATATTCCATCTCTCTAAATTAAAGCTCATCTTCTTGAGTGCCTCTGTAGCTTCCAAGTCTAGTAGGCACATTTGCCCCCAAGCATATGTTCTCACCAGTTTTCAGTCTTGCCTGTACTGAGTTCCCACTATTTGCAAAGCCCTGAGTCATCTTTATGCAGCACAGTATGGAAGGGGATTGTTTCATCACAGCAGATAACAAGCAAATCCAGCAGGCAAGCCATTCCCAGACACAATATATAGATGTTTATAGCCTCCCTTCAGAGAACCCTCCTCAAAGGTGTTTCAGGAGGTAAATGAAATTGACTGAGGTTTAACACTGCTGCTTCTACAGTGACCAGCTGTCCACGTCTAGAAAGACAGCTGCTTTTCCTTTTTCCATAGGAACTGCTTAAAATGTTTGTTTATCCCCACAACTGCATTCCTGGGTACCTTTGTGACAACATCTTCACTGGTGGCTCCACTAGATAGCACAGATAGTCTGGTGCCAAGGACAACACCTGTAATCATTTTCGTCAATTTTGAGCCTATTATCAGAAAAACAGCTGTAGGAAGGTAGGACTTTATGCTGTAGAGTAGCATCTTCATACAAACTTACCACAACACTTCCCACTAATAATTTCCTGCATGTCTTTTCTTTTATATTAATAGTCATACTAATCCCTAAATAACTACTACCACAGTCAATATTTCTTTTGTACTACTCAGATTCTCAAACATAAGATCCAGAGGTCAGCTTATGACACTAATGAAGCTGAAAATAAGTCTTCTCCCACCAATGCACCATTCAGCTTTAGAATTTTTAGCCAGCACATGCTGTCTTCAAACTTATTTTGAATGTAGCTATAGCATAAGGATATGAATCCATGGCAGATATGCCCATCCACAGCTTGGATGCAAGCTCCAGGTCAGTACCTGCCAAATACATCTGGGGATGGAAGTCTCCACAGCTGCCAGCAAGGCAGTATTTGCTTCCATTTACTTGTATTTCATGAACTGTTTAGACACAGCATTTTTTGTGGTCAATGGCAACTGCCAGATGTTAAAGGTTAGTGCCACAAAGGGACAAGCTTGTCTTGATCTAAAGCAATATTAATGCTACAATAATATAATTTCTTCAGGAGTAATAAATAAAATATTTTCTTATGCCTGAAATATTTAATCTGTAGATGCTAGAAGCTTTGATATTCTTTTCCAGGTCTTTCATAGCCTTACTCAAAGGCTAAGGGTGCTACCTGCTCCGACATCCTAAGAGAAGATAACATATGGACTGTTCCCAGCCAATTCTACGTTCGCCCTGCCTGAAGGGTGACAACCTGCTAGAGGAACAGTAGCAAGTGACTCAGAGTGGTTGTGTCTCCAGATGGAAAAACAGTCAATAGAAGACACATGAAAATGCAGTGAAAAGTGTCCAGGCAGGCATACAAGACAAGTATTCCAGCCTATATTCTCAAATCAAACAAACCTCAGGAACAAATACTTGCATGTTTTACATCAGGCCAGACAGAATTTCTACAGTTGTTCTTAGTAGGTGTATATCACTATAATGGATGCAGTGCAAGAGCTTAAACTCTTTTTATATCCATCTAGTTCTTGAAATCAAATACGATATGAAGCACTGCAAACCTTTTTTCTTTATGAATTGATCCTTCTTCTCAGATCTAATCAACAGGTGGATTGGATTTTTTCCAATCAGTATTTCTGAGATTGTTGTATTCTCCAAAGAATCTCAAAATAAAACACAATTAAGTTTCAGAAATCAGTTTTGGATGCAAGAACAAGTTTCCACATGTTCTGAAGGTTGATGTTGGCATTCAAGCAGCATTTATACACTTCAAGGGATCCCAAACATTCATCACTAAAATAGTATGTGGAAACATTGAGGATCACTGTCTCTCCTGATTTCCTAACAAATTTTTCCATTATACATTTGCTTAACAGAAGCCAATATCCAGAAGGAAGCTGTGGTTTATATTACAAGTGGGTGTGAGTTGGGAGCAGTCAGCATACATAACCAAGCAGGTTTTCAGATCTCTGCCAAGTATCCTGCAGGTCAATCAAGAGAACCACAAACATACCAGCACTATTTGCACGTAGGAACAAGTATGTGCACACACACCATCTAGAGGTTTCAGTTCTCTCCCTGCAGATTTTCTATCCCTATTTTTCCTATGACATTTTTAATCTGTAGTCCTGGAAGATTTTGTTTGTGAAGTATTAAGTATTTTCTGATTTGTGACAACAGTTACTGACAATATCCTTTGATCAAGCTACTGATAAACAGCTTCTATTTATTTCAGGACTGTAAGACAGGTCCTGATTGCAGGTCAGTCTTACGTCATATTCCTTACTCTAATAATCAGAGGAGCACTAGCAGTGAAAGAGAATGTGTCAGACTCATCCACTAGTGTTTCAAGATTAAGTTATTGTCCCTTTGTGCTAGGTCTAGGAAGTTCAGCAGACCCAGAGCATTTCTGCAGCACCCCAAAGTCAGATCCTCAGATTGAAGCCAGCAGGAGGAATGAAAAAGTAAAGGGTGCACACTACCAAGTAACCCTCGGAAAAACCTCAAAAAATTGACAGATGAGCCCAGACTTCAGTGAAAAGCAGATCTTTTCAGAAACTCATAGGGATTTTCAAGTATTCCGTGGGCTGGTACAGGACATGACTATAATGTGCACATACACACAAGCTTGCCACATAATGCCTATAATGTTCACTGCTGGAAAGCAGCCCATGGGGAAATGCAGCTTCAATATAAAGCTTTTTTAGAAGTGGTTCATACAAAAATTAGTAGTAAATTTTGTGGTATAACCACCAAAGTTGAAAGTTTCGACATGGTACTTTGCTCAAAAAAACTGACAGGTTATTACCAAAAGTATTTACATAGCCAGAATAATTTTCATGTTCCAAGATTGGAATGTTTATCCACATTTAAAGAAAGAAAGGCTGCATAACTTGACAAGTAGCAGAAGTAGGAGCACTAAACCATCAGGTCACCTGTTAATCCAACTGGAACATTTAGATCCCAATGATTAGTAAATCATGGAGGAATATCACAGATGGTGTCCCCAATAAGAAAGGCCTTTTTTTTTTAATTAAAAAATTAATGTGACTTTTTTTAAATTAAAAAAAAGTTCTCAGCTTTAAGAAGCACTATTCCAAGATCAACCCAGCTCTATACCTGGAAACACCAAAAGCTCCTTCAGTACAAATGCCTTCCCCACATTTAACCAGATAACCTGCTGCCTACTCTGTCTGCCTACTGAAATCAATTCCCCAGCTGTATAAGGTCATGGTAGGACAACAACAGTAAGCAAGGGGAATGGATCCAGAAACACTTTCTGCCACAGAAGACTGCAATAGTCTGCCCTGGGTAGTGCTGGGACTTTCAACACACCCCTGTAGAAGGCTGCTTCTGAGTAAAGTGAAGCATCCAGCAATGTCTCTTGGTGCCCTGAATAACATGAGATCACTGAAAATTTTTTTAAAAAGCCACCTGCATGGATGACACACACACCTTCAGGCACAACAGGTGGATCTTCTCTCCCACCACTGAACTATGTTGTAAATAGGCAAAAGGAAAAACTACTCAAACTGATCTCTGCAGCAAGCTTGCACAATGTTGTAGTAACAATCCCTCCTACAAATCCAAATGTTTTACTAGTCAGCAGAGGAACAGTCAGAAGATAACAGTAAGAGCTTCTACCTGAAAATCAAGTCATTGAGTTTGTTAAGGAAACAAAAGGAAGAAGCCTTGCCGGCAGCATTTTGTATGGTGGGCTGAGTAGAACTTGGACATTGCTACCAGCAACAACATTTTAACAGGATTATCAGCTTTGAAGAAAGGTGAGGTTTGTTTTGTTTGGTTTTTTAATTTAAATAATTTTACTATTCTGGTATCCAGATAGCTGTTGATCAGAGCATTATCATTCTGCTGCTTTTCAGACACTATGGCAGTTTTGCTAATTAAAACCTACAAATGAAGGGATAATGACAGCCTATGGAGGCATGCAACAGTTAGTCTTCCCTGCTAATGCACTCCTGCTCCAATGAAATATAGTAGTAGTTAAAGGCATCCCTGATGTTCTAATCCTTGGCAAGCTACATTTACTTAGAAAAGTGAATCATTAAGTGCCCCCCAAACAATCAATCATTCTGGTGAGAAGTTTGTGACATTAACTAAAGAGTTGAGGTTATTTTGACAAATTCATGATGGAGAGCAGCTCAATGGAGTAAGGACAGGGAATGAAGAGTCCCAGATTCTGACACTTGATTTAAAACATTTGAACTCCATTTGCTGGACAGCAATTAAAAGCCACCAGTAGGCTTTGATATCCGGTGAGCCTATCACTGCAGATGTGATTTCATGCAATCCAAGCTGACACACTTAGTATAAAAATAATAATAAAAACAAAATTGCAAGAGCTTAAGAGCTGTGGTCCAGAGTGTTGATATGATGCTGTGAGTACAACTAAAAGAGGTTTTGTTTCTGGCTGCTCCTGTTCTCCATCTGTGACAGAGCTCCCAGGCTAAATACGCATATGGTTATTTCCTAACCCAGTTCTGTCAAGTGATGCTGGTTAGCCAGACACAGAGATATGTAAACAAAGCTGCTGGCAGCAGCTCTGAATGGTATCACTTCTAAACCAGCCCACTTGTTCCTAAGTTTACCAGTTTTAAACTCCCTGTAACTTAATCATGCTTCCAATAAGGATCTGAGCAACAATCAAGGTTAGAAAAAAGAATCACTTGTTTTACATGATGGTCATTTTGGAGAATCTGATCCTTCACAGAGAAGAAGTGAGACTTTTTTCTAAGCCTGATTATTGCTCAGATTGGTCATTTTACTTTTATACATACATACTTCAGCATGTGTGCATACATAAATATTAATGCTATATGTATGTTGCACATATATATACTTCTACAAGTTGATTAGTTTATAATGAGAAAACCCATACCTAACCCATAGCAGGAAGAGACATAAGCAGACAGATGAGAACACTAAGACATTATCCTGTAATTCCTTGTGCAGCACATGTCAGAATCACACCTTTATCACATAAAGACCTTTTTATCACATAAAGACCTTTTAGCTCAAACCACTCCAATGGAGAGAACTGTACACACTGGCACAACAGGGAGATAACCCCAACCTAGCCACTATCAGACAAGCATACCGGATAAGACCCACGCTCTCAAGCAGTACCTGTATCTCTCAAGAGAAGTCCAGCAAAGGTGTGAACAAACAACTTTACCTACCCACCTTGGTTCAACAGAACAAGAATTTACCATAGGACACAGAACACAAGAACACTCTGCCAGTTATTTAGAGTTCAAGGACTTCCTGAGCCAGGTGTGGTTTCTGTGTATTCACTAACTCACGATGAATTTCCTGCCATGGAATTTATCCAGTTTGTTTGAACCCACATCAGTTTTCAGTTTCCATATCATGTTTTGGCTATAAGTCCTACAATTAAGGAGCTCCTCTTTCCACTATGCTATTTAAAATACTTTTTTAAAAAAGTAAAAAGCATAAAATGTATTAAAACATGTATGGATTTTGACAGATACTTTTGAGGCTTTAAAGGCACTGCTTAAAAGCAATAAAAATTGCATTAGAACTCAATAAATACAATAAGATTCAACTTTGTTTTAAAACTTTGCACTGTAGCAACTAGCTTTCAAGTTTTCATATGGTAAGTTTCTATAGGATGCGTTAGCAACTGCCAAGTAGTGCAGTTACTATTTCCAGTATACATACCGCACCTAGTACACCTAGGATTAGATAAAGGAAAACTCCTCCCTCCCATGAATCCTACTGTTCTTTCTTAAAAGCCTGGGACTAGACAGAGAGCAAGACCACTGATCTGCTGTTAGAACATGTTGCCAGATACAATTACAAGCTGAACAGAGATATCAAAGACTGACAGATCCCGAATAACTTGCTCTCCCTCCTTTTCATTAGGAATTCACTGAAGCTATTTTAATAGTTTAGAAGGCATCCATTTCTTTACACCATTGGTTTCATCACCAAAGCTGTAAGAGCATTAAGACAAGTCTCAGAGTTTCAGGACTTGTGATAAATACTGAAGACCAAAAAAAGTCTCCCTCCCTTCCACCATCTAAGTTGATTATGGTGTGGAAAATAGAGTTGGACTACTGTAATGCAACTTGACCTTGCAAAACACAAGTGGTAGAAGCTTTTGGCAGCAGCTCAAAGAAACTTTCCTTATTTCCTTATAAATATTCACTAGTTAGACTTCTGAACCATTGTCTGATCATTACCTACCAGCTCTATATTGCTTTTCCATGGACATGCTTTTAAATGCAAAATTTAGTACAGAGGATACCCCATTCTTTCCTGCTGCACATACTTAATTTTTGAATTAAACTTCAGAACCAGAAGACTACATTTAAGAGAGTTTTGATTGCTACTTCAAATGGACCCAATTGTTTTTTTGCATCCTGGACGAAGCCTAGGAACTTGCCTGAAAAGCAGTAATAATTTTTCAGAAGAAAAAAATACAACCCAAAATGTCAGCTACAAAGAATCACTACATCTATTGGCATTTATACAAATTGTCTGTAGACCAAACATTTCCTCTGGATGGAAAAGCAATACCTAAACACCAAATCTCACAACAAAGAAAGAAGCCAACTTGACTCCAGAAATTATTCCTTATTTTCTTTAAAAGGGCAGTATTTGTAATTGGCAGAGAAGCTATGTAATAATGGTTTCCTAAGAACAGTGAACAACTACCAGTTAGAAAAGAATATAAAAATTTTATTTTGGGACTTGGGATTGATCAATCTGTGACCAATATACACGCCCATAGCCCAAGCAGCCAGTGATGGGACTCATGTGGGATCTCATTCAGTGAGAAATCTCTAGGGCCTGACACTCAGCCTGCAGTGGCCAGCCTGTTCTTATTTTAAGAAGTAAAACATGTCAGTCACTACAGACTATTACCGCTACTATGTTTTCATGAAATACAGAACTGTTATTGAGAAACTTGTTTTATATTGCCAGTGCAAGTTTGGAATTTTATTTTTCTTAATCTTACATTAACAAGGCTGAGTTCAGTAATATTATCATAACCATAAAACAGATATTGAAGGCATTATAGAAAATAACTCACAAGTGAAGGAAACCTTTTAATAAAAAACCACAACAGGCAGTTCACAGACATATAGGTAAAGTAATAAGAAAACCTTTGTTATCTTTACAGGTATTGAAGAGTTCATATTTCTTAACAACTTCCTAAGTAGCTATTTAGTCCCTGCTGCAGAGACAAAATCTTGAGTTGTTTAGCAGATTTCCTAACAGATGAGAAATGGTTTGTGACTTAAAGGGAACATAGCTCTTTCCAAGGCCTTATGACTGCAGAGGGCAAGAGGTATCCAGAGATTTTGTTCTGTAGAAGACAGCTAATATATTTAGAAGAACCAAAAGCCCTTCGTGAGAGGTGTTTATGAGGACAGGAAGAATATATGCCTCTATATGCTTTACATATGCATTCAATACAATACTTATTTATAAAAGTAAACAGTTTTTGCCATAAAGGTCGAAAGTTACTTTGTTAGAAAAGCAAAGAGGCAGCATTTCAGAAGCTGTTAAGGCAGACCCCAGTCCACCCATTCTAAAGAGGGGCCAAGGGCTTCTTTATGGAGATGAGAAGGAGTACTGCACGTATCAATTCCCACTGAGAGCATAACAAAGCAAACTAATAAGTTTAAGAGGAATGTTAAGTGGAACAAAATAAAAAATATCCCACTTAAATGTGTGTCCTAGGTTAAAAAAAAAAAAAAACCAACCAAAAACAACCCCCCCCCAAAAAACCCCAAATACATTAACCAAACCCCCTGCCCCCCAAACATTGCTACCTGCAATACTTTAAAACTTGGAAAATCCCTAGTTATCCTGAAATTGTTTCCCTGAACAAGATACCAAACAAGCTGTTCGTGGTATCACAAGTCCTTAGCAGAGCAGACAATGTTCTTTTGTGAGCTTGGTGCATTTGCTGGAAACAATTAAAAAAAAAAAAAAAAAAAAAAAAAGGAAAAAAAGAGACTTCTTTGTTGCTGCTTGTGTTCTCCTCTGCTTTACCTGGGGTAATATGCTGTGTAGTTCATGAAGAGCTGAGGCCCAGCAGGATAGTAGGCTGTGGAGGGCTGGAGTGTTCGTGGGTTCAGAAGCATGGATGGCTGATACAGAGCAGCTTCTGTTGGCACAACTGCAGCAGGAGCCGGAAAGGAGTAGGCAGGGGGTGAAAGGCCTACAGGGAGCAAATGGAAAATAGATTAGGACCTCTGAAATTCCAGAGCTAATGAAGACCATACATACAGAACTCCACAGTACATCAAGAACCTTCACAAGCTTCTTATCCTTGTTCACTGCAGAAAATAAATCTGAGCCACCAATGGGAGAGATTGACTACAAAGTGTTGTGCCCAGCCTCCAGCCAAAAGTGAAGTCAAAAATACACAAAAAGCCACCTCTTGCTCTGGGAATAGGGTCTCTTCCTGATACATAGGTCAGTTCACTTGTCTAGGCTCAGACTTTAATGAAGTCTGCATTCAAGAGCTATGAGACTTCTCCTCAGTAAGAAGAAAACTTCCATAATAAAGATCTGTCTAATGTTCAACAAAAGAGAGGATACTTTCATCCTGGTATTCCTTATCCCTTAATTGATCAACAGCAGAGTGAGAAAAGTCATAGCTTTGCAGCTTGAAGTGTTAACATTAAATTTAAAAACGACCAAAACCCAAAAGTGCATTTTGTGCTGTTTCGACAAGATGTTAGGTCCTAAGCAAATTCTCACTAATGAGAGTTCATCCTCCTCTGTTGCCATTCTCTTTCTTTGCTTTCCTCCTCCCCAGTGCCATAGAAGTGAACATAAAGCTTCAGATAAAGTAAGCCTTTAATTTTGCTATTCAGTTACAGTCAGCATCTCACAGTACTGTAAAATGGGACAATGATAGGGCCAAAAGGCCTTATCTGAGGAATACATCACAGGCATTTGTAGTTGGAAATGGGAACATTGACACCTGTGTGTTTCCAAAGTTTGTGACTCTGCCCAAAAACCTGTCCTAGGAGCTCTCAGAAGATTCCAACCCCTCTGGAACAGCCATCACACACAGGACTATCTACTGCTGACCCCTGCTCAAGATACTTTCATTGAAAGAAAAAAACTCTCCCAAGGCTTAGCTGAAGGTCTACTTGCACTCAAAGAAACTACTCCCAGGAATTTTGCTGCTGTATTGGCAACTCTGCCTAGCATGTAGAGGACATTTCTTAAAAAGTCCACCACCAAAAAAAATACACTTGCATAGAGAGACAGAGAGAAAGCTACTACTTGACTACCTTGCCATTTATGATTTTAGAAGCAAAGTATTACTTTTCCCATAGGCTCAGATTCATGTGGCACATATGCTTAGTAAGTTAGCCCTTAAGCTCTTAAAGCATTTCTCCCAAAAGTTTGTGTAGAAGTCAGTGTTCATCCTAGAAGCTCTGAGAATCCAAATTTAAAAGGAAATACAGATTCTGCAATTCTGAGGCAGAAGCCACATGTATTTTACTCCCACAAAGGCAACCCAAATTCCATATGAACATAAAGCAAAGGAAGAGTTCAGTCAGTTGCAGTTCAAAAGGCAGAACCTGTGATTAAGTCTCAAAGGGAAGCATTACCTATGGTACCTCAAACTAAGTTTTGGATGTGAAAAATGAAGGTCTTTTACTTGACATGTTCACCATGATGAAAAAATATAAGTACAGATCAGTTTAAATGCAAAACAGTTCTTTAAGGTCTAGACAGGGCTTAGAAATTACTTTTCAGAATCATCACTCACATCAACCAATTAAAGTTCCAGGGAGGGGAGGGAAAATTTGCCACTGGAAAAGCAAAAGTAGTTCTTCAGTCACAATAATTCAGAACCAAAGGGAAAAATAATGATTGCAAGTTGCAAGCTGGTGATGATTTAAGACAAAAAGACCTATTTTAACACCCCCATCTGACAATGCTTTCCAAGAACCAGAATCAGTCAACAAAGCAGCTCCAATACCTACCCGCACACAGTGTAGAGTAGAGTGTAGTGGCAAGACCCAAGCAAAACTTACATGGTAACTTACATGGTGGTGGGGACAAGCCATTTCGATTTAAAGTGCCCCCCATTAATACAAAGTTCATCTCTTCAGCAGAACATTGAAAGACTTCAACATATCTGTCCTTCATAGTCTTCTTATGACACTTCTGTGCAGCCAGGAAAGCTCGATCTGCAGATTTCATCTGAATGAAAGCATCTCCTGATGGACGTCCCTACAAATAAGGCAAAAGAAATGTTTCTGTAGGTTCCATGAAGGAGCAGCACAGCAATAATCTGTGCTGTTATAAGCAGTCTCTTCAGTTATAAATACATTCATCTCCAAAGTCAAATACAGTCAGTCATCCTGAGCACTCATCAGCATGTTTAAGCTCTCCTCTCCAAAGTTTTTCCCACTTGTGATAACTGGATTGTATTTATTCACCTGTTTTGATTAAGCTACATTGTAACTTGTTACTTCTAGAACTAAAAAAAAAAAAAAAAAAACTTATAGAAATAAAAAAAAAAAAAAAAAAAGACACCTATGGGAGGGACTAACTTGGGAATACTGTGGTGCTTTAAAACCTGCTCTTACAAATTTACTACAAATGCAGTATTGGAAGATCTAGTCCCCATTTATTACCTGCAATTTTTAAAATTCAAGGATAAATACAGCCAAGTGCTCATTGCTAAACAATTTGTATTAAATTTTATTTTCTGAAGACCAACAGGGGTTGGGATGTTTTTGTAGGGTACTAGCTAGCCTAACACTTGGTGTAAGCTTGCAGAGGAAAAAAAAAAAAAAGACATCTTTATATCTGTAAAAGAGTGGGATTCACCACTGGGAGGAGTTATTTTAGCCACATGCAGATGCTGATTTGAAGGAGCCAAAACTAGAGAGAGATCTGAAGCCAGGTCTAATTCAAGTTCTGGGCCAGTTCTTCTCATTTTGGAGGGGACAACAACAACAACTTTATCAGCATCCTCTACACACAGTCATTTATGATAAGAGGGTTGAAACCTGGGAACACGGAGAATGATAAAAATCTAGTAGTCAGGCAAAAGCAGTATTTAGGGAGGGAAAAAAAGTCTGATAGCTTTGGGCAGGGCAAGGGTGGCAGACAGCCCTTAGGGTTATATGCACACATGAATTTCTTCATCCAGGTTCTTTCATTAGTGCTGTCAAGGGCTGATACTACTGTAAATCATTATTTGTGCTTTAATATCCGCACCTTTTCTTAGTCTCTCCCAGCACTGCACATTCATTACAGTTTTTTAGCCTTGGCTAGGTCAAGTCCTCACAGACACAGGAATGTCTTTAGATTGACAGGTACTAAAATAACTACAGTCTCTTTTCCATCCCCATATTCCTGAAACACAGAAGTCCTACTTCGGGATCAGGAAGTATTTTTTAGTTTTGGTTGACATTAAGCCTAAGCTGAAACAATTTTAGAACCATCATTTTTATACAGAAATAATCAGTTTGTTCAGTTGAACCACTCAGAGCATCTCCATAGAGTTAAAGGACTCCTCCCCCTGAAGTCACAAGAATACAAAGATAAAGATCGCAAGAATGCACAGTCCTTTCTCTAAAGGTTTTGGTAGAAACTGCTTCCAGAAAACAATGGCAAAGATGTGACCCTTCATACACATCAATGAGCTGTTAATCTTGGTGCTTAGCTGTGACTGTTTAGAGAAAGCAACAACACAGGAAACCTAAGCTTCAGTTTCTGACTTTTGACATGGGAATTCCTGTCTCTAGGAGGCTGCAGGCACATTTGTCCTCAGATTTACTTGCAGCACATTGTTCAGCAAAGCAGGGACATACCACTTCTTTGAGAGCTAACATTGCCCACACTTGTGTTTTGAAGGCACTCCTCATCTGGTGCAAGAGGAATCATGCATGCTGTTGAGCAAGACTCTTCAGTTCAAGCCTGGGGTCAGGACCACTGGCTGCTGTTCTGGGGGCACCAACCCCTCCAAGACTATGGCTTAGCTTTCAGCACATGGGTCTCAGTGAAAGAAACCACTCTACAGCAAATGCAGCAGCTGACACAGCAGGGTTCAAGTCATCTATTGCCAGTACACTTTTAGAAGAGAGCTGGAGGCCCATTAACACCATTAGTGCTAATCCCAAAGGTGCTTCCCTACAGATATCATAATCGGGACTGTACTCATATATATATATAAGCATTTGGCAGAGCAGCTAGAAACGTGTGGCCTACCAACCTGGTGGTTTAGTACCATGTGAACTCCATGGGTGCGAATATCTGTAGAAAACTCTCCCAGGAACTCCAGAATGTCCTCTATAGTAGCAGCATAGGGAAGACCACGCAAACGTATGCAGTCTCTGATGTTAGTGGGAGGCACAAATTGTTGCGGTAATACTGGAAGAATTGGAGGTGTTGGGAGAGGAATGAGAGGTGTGGAAGAGTACCTGTTCAGCACCTGTGCAAAACAAAAACAGATTACAGAAGCCTCCTTACTCATTCTTCAACTTAGAAGGAGTAAATGTAACCCCAGTGCCACCTGTTTTCACTCTGGGCATATTTTAAGAAACAAATGAGCTAGATCCAAATATTAACTGTAAAATATCTGAATTCTAAGCACTGTGTTGTGGTTTAAGCTCAGAATCTAGCACACTTTTATAGTCATTCTATGATAAATAGTCATTCTATTGCTTTAAAAACCCTTCGGATTTTTTTCTTGAAAAACAGTTTTGTTTTGGGAAACTTACTTGAACAGATAATGCAACACTCTGTAGAGATCTTAGAACATGAAACCTGTATATCTACAGTATTTTTATTGTGAAACTATCCTAAAACATTCTACCATCTACAGAGTCACGATGACACTTCTACCCAAAAATATCTCCTCTGCAAAACTTTAGTAGAGTTTGGGAACTAGAAGCACATTTCACTACCACACATCCCTAACCATGCCTGCCATAGTCCATTCAAGAAACATTAGAAGAAGAAGTACCTGTGACAGCTACACTTTGAGATTTCTTGTTAATAACAAGAACTGCAAAAACCCTGTCCAGTGAAAAGTTCCTTGAATATTCAGTCACTACTCCTGAACTTTCTCTGAGAAAGATTAATATTTATTTGCATTTATACAGCTATCAGAAGGTTTTACTAAACAAACATATGAGAGTACTTGAGAAAAATGCAATGACAAGAGTGAGCACTGCAGCTCTGCCTTATCAGTAGTGTCACCTTTTAAACAAGGCATTAAAATCTCTACATATTGGGGAGAACAGAGCTGCAACGTTTCTTGGTTACAATGACATGGCTATGATTTGCATCATACATGATACCTTTTAGAATCATGTCTAGAAGTTACTTACTTCAACTGAATCTCTGCAAATCTTTTTTGCAGACTTAAACAGTCCTCTCAGCTCTACTTCCTTTCCCTGACAGCTTAGCTGCAATTAATGGTTCACCAAGCCCTGTTAAGTCAGACTCTTCAGGCTTAGTTTCAAAGTTCTGCTAGGTAGCCTGTGCTTGCAGGAGATGGCAGAGATCTGCCCTTAAAGACAATTGGTAGAATTCTTCAGATACATTACACTGGAGAGGACAACTACATCAAAAGGCTTTGCTTTTTTGTGTCAATGACTAAAGACCAATCTTTTAGATCAAGATTTGTTGCTAAACAGTCCTTCTGAATAGATCATCATTGGACTTAGTCATATCCAGAATATGTAGTGTAAAGCACTAGACCCACATCAACATTTTACAAAGCTACCAGAAGCCAAAACCCCAAAGATTTGTATATGATTGAGAACATCCCTATACCACAAGATCTTACATTTCTAGGGAGCAAAGTCTCATGGAAATTCAGACAGTACTCATTCCAGCAAGAGTCAAGACTGAGAAAATAAAAAGTTTTCAAGTCATGGCCAAGCATTATTTGCTTCCTCTACTGACAACATAGAAGTTTGGACTACATTTGAAAGGTTTACAAAAAAAAAATTTTCCCCAGCAAATCCTTGTGCTTTTTCAGTGCATTTTGTGCATATTCCTCACAAGCAAACAAGACAAAGGCATCCCCTGTTGGCCTGCTGTCAGGGTAAGTGACAAACAGGACTCCCTCCTTTCCTCCTGTTACAGGGCAGTGCTGGCCAAAGAAAGTCAGCACTTCTTCTGTTGTTACATTGAAAGGAAGACCTCGCATCCTGACAATCACTTGGTTTTCTTTAGACAAGAACTGTGCAACCTCATTGGAAGTACCTTTAACAAGAAAAGGTACAGAAGCACTTCAGTCCAGGCAACCATGTAAAATCATGAGCATAGCTACATCCTCTCCACAGGCAGTTTTTGGGCAGGTAGAACAATTTTTGCCTCTAAAGCCAGGAAAGATGACCCTCTGATAAACTAGATATATTGTATAGGACGTATCCCATTAAAGTATAATATTGTTTCTCCATCATTTAGATGAGATTAATCTTTATTCAAATGAAAAATAGGAAGTACTTGTAACATTCAAAGCTCAAGAAAAGCAGTCTGTCAATCTCTTGTGTGAGCAGTACCTGTGCTACTGTGCCCCTTGTCTTTCTAACTTCAGAATACTCTTGGCATGCTCTGAAACCACAACATATGGCAACTAAGTACCCAGATAATTGCGCTGCGAAGGAAAGTTGGAAGGGCATGTTGAAGACAGCTCAGGGTTTTCATCCTACCCCGACAGAACTGTCAAAGTCTGCCAATTCTACTTTCTGTACCTTTAGAAGACCAGTGATGCTCATAACACTGCCTTATTCAAAGGCAGCTGCCAACAATTCATATCTTAATACAGTCCTTTCACTTACAGCTCTCTTATTCTGCAAGGTTTGGTTGTACCAGGCACACACCATCCTTCACAAATGTCACTATGCAATGTCTTTACTTTGAATGGTGTAACTACTACCAAGCCTATCAGTTAGCTATGTAGGTGACAGCTTAACAGCCTCTCCCACTCTGAAGCCTCAACCTCAGATAGCCAGTTTAAATTTTGCAGCCTTTCAATTATCAGCAAATATTTCAAGATTCCTCTTAAATAAGCATTTCCCCTAAAGCCTCCCCATTAAGTCTGAGGCAAAGATTTGATTCGAAGAAAATCAGTTCTATAAATCCCTTGTATTTACACTGTGATATGTTTGTTTTGATGTGCAAGCCTCCACAGCAAGAACAGTGACATTGTTTCGAAAAGTACTTTGGTTTCATTTTTTCAGCAATCAATAACATTTAGATTCCCACTATTATGAAGATCACCTAACAAATTACATTCATATACAAGGTCACTTTGCCCAATCAAATCCTGATTGACAGGCCGCTTGAAAAAAGCAAGAATGTGGAAGAGAGGTGGACAGATAAATCATGGAACATCTTGGACTGCTGCTAGCAGAATACATAGTAATCAGTACACCACCCAACTGCTTGTTCAAAGACAGAAAAAAGGGCCACATTCAACAGGAACAGTTTGCAGCCAAAAGTTAGAGATGCTGATGGAACAAACCATCCCTTTTGATCCCCTAAAAATTACCTCCTGCAATTTTAAGGAAGTCTTCACCTGTTGCCTTGTATACCTAAAGGAAAAAAAAAAAGGAACATGATTGGTATGCAATTTGCATTCCTTTTGAGAAGAGGATTTCAAAGCCCATCATGTCACGCACCTCTATGTATCGATTCCCCATGTGATGCTTGTGCCTTTGTAGCGCTAGATCTCTATGCTCTTCGCTTACGAACCTCACAAGAGCCTCCCCATTCCTCCTACCTTGGGCATTGAGACAGAGTGCAGCACCTCCTCTGCAAGATTTAAATCAAGAGATGAAACTCCATGACCTACACAGCTGAAGAGCTACAAATGTACAAGTAAGTTCTTAGCTACTAACTTGGCAATATTTAGACCTTTGAAGAACCTCGCTATGTCCTGGTCAGATGACTGCCATGGCAATCCTCTTGCTCGGATAACAGCATTGTCATCCACAAGTTCCATCTTGCTGCTGCAGGCACAGAAAGAAGAAGTAATGCAGAGACATCTGCCTCTAGTATCTGCCACACACTACCCTGTCTGCTTGTCATTTGTACTCCAGGCACAGGCTTCTGTCCCTGCTCCATGTCTGCTGGATGACCCTGCCAAGGCAGTGAGGCCCAAGTGCCACCACTATCCAAAGACACACAGCAACTGAAAGCCACTCTACAAGTCTCTCCAAGGGAAAGTTTGCTTTGTTAAGCTGCCCCTTTCCAAGTTCCCCTTTCCTGCTTTACCACATTTGCTCTTTGAGCTGTCATTTCTTTAATCATATTCCCAGTTTACTTTCCTCTCTTGACATCATTTGGGCTTATCCATTATCTGAAGAGGGTTACAGGTATAAAAATCAAGTACTTGCTGTTCTAATCTAGCTAGGTAGAAATTGAAGCAGAGCAATTAGATGTAAGAGATGAGTGCTTATTTCTACTATGACAGTGTGTAAGAACCAGTCACAAGCCAAGACCAAATCTGTGCAGGGCTGTACTCAGCACACACAGGACTCTGGCCCGAAGAGCCTTAACGTTGCAGGTTCGGGCCATCACTGTGCTACTAATATAGATAAAGGCTACATTGGCTGCTTAGCATGGGAATAGCTTAGCCACAGAAAGCCAGGTTTAACTGGTCATTACCACAGTCTTTTGTTCTCTTATTTCTTGAAAGTGACAAGTACAACAAAACATTCACAGCTACCTAAGCCTGCCTTTCTGGCTATTTCAAGAGCAGCTTTTTTTTTGCATGGAAGAGCTTATATGATTGATTAAGTAGATGAAGTGTTGTTCAGCAGTAGAGGACTCCTCACACAAAAGGGCTATGGTATGCCTGAATGGTCATGTTTCTCACTCACATTTTAATTTCTCAGGTGGCCTTTCTGTAGTTGTCTGTCTCAAACTGTTCCCCCTTGCCTCCTAGTTCTGTACTTCTCATTTTCTAAAATAAAATGTGAATCTTCCACCTCATCCCAGAATTTTGTTAGTGAAAAGGAAAAAGCTTAGAACAATGCTGAACATAGCCCCAGAGCTAATCTCTCTGGAAAGTTCTGCCAATGTTGCATTTTTTCTTACTTCTTTTGCTTCAAAAGTATAAGCATCATCTACCATTATGACAGATCCTTAATCTGAAAGAGGGAAGTAAGTGTTTGTGCAAGATGGGAATATAAATAAGGTCAGTTTAACACCATTATCTTGTGATATTGCACAGGGATCCTCAAGAAAACCACTGAGAAAAATCTGAGAAAGTTTATACCTAGAAAAAGAACAGTTAAATTTAAAAAAAACCCAAAAACTAAGCAGACAACAAAAGCAGATAAAGCTTTATGTTTAAAACATATTTGGGAATAAGAATCACCACAGTTTAAACAACTGAGTGGTAGCACTGTATTTCTGGCACAATATCTTTATGAAAGTGTTTCTTCACTACTAAAAAAAAAATAATAAAAAAAGTGTATATGCAGTACCTGTGTAGTAAATTGCAGGAAGAGTGCAAGAATTAGTAACTAATAGGGTTATTTCTGAAACATTGCTTACATTCTTTGTTAATAGCACAACACACTCAGCACCCATTATAAGCACTTATTAGCAGAACACAGAACTATCAGCAGCTAACAGGCAACACTGAAGCCTAACAAGAAAACATGCTTGTACCTGATCATAGATTCCTTTCCCACTTCAAGGATCTAATCAATTCCCATGGCAGTGGGAAGGTAAATAAAAATAATGGTAACAGCTATTTTCAGGTTAGGAATAGAGAGAAGTACAGCTTATCTAAACAGTAACTTTAAACAAAAGGTAGTGGGGGTTAAAACATGTGCAACAAGAAGAGGGAGGAAGTACTTACCAAGGCCCACTTTCAAATTTGTAGTTCACTCTTTCTGGATCTGAAAATCGGTGATCTATGAAATACAGCACAAGTTATTTCCTATTTTGTCAACATACAGGACAGGCAACAAAACCAAAGGAACAGAGAAAACACGTTCATCACAATCACTTACTGTGTGGTTCAGATAATAATGTTAAAATAATATTCCCCATATCTTCAACTTGAGAGGCTCCATAGGGAAACGCTGGACTGTTCTTGTCAAGATTTAAATCTTTATGCTGGAGTTAAGTCAATCATCACCAAACAGATTTCTAATTGGTTTCCTGCTAGGGCAACACACTCTCATGTTATCCTTGATAGTATGTTGCTTCTCAGGGGAAGATTTAATCCATTTTCCTGCTGGGATACATTAGCTGCTCTGCCTTGGCCTCTAGCTACTGCCACCTGTGGGAGTGTGAGGTCACTCCAGAAAGTGTCTGTGAGCATGGCACCCCACAATAAGGACATATATAATTCATGGACAAATTAAATATATGTTTGACAGATACACTTCTGCATGTGTAAGAGACCGAAGCCCTGTCCTGTTTAATTAACATTCTCTTTAATTTTTAGGGACAAATTTGGGGAAGGAGAAGCAATCAATCAACTAAAAGCTCCAGAAAGAGAGGGATATACCACATGCTTTTCAACCAAGTAAGTGCCAAAGTAGAATCAGTATCATACCACTTCAACAAAATTAATTAATGACACCTCATCTAAATGTTGCCTATTAGAAGTTATAACCCAAGTTTTGTGCCGTTGCACAGAAGCATTTTGAGAACCTGGTTAGAGTACACCACTCATGTATTTTGTCAAGAGGTAAAACAGAGCCCCACAACCCACAGATTCAGTCTGAAGGATTTTGGAAATGACTGCAATATAGAGCAGGAAGCCTCCTATCCTAGAAAGACAGGCCATAGAAAGACCAAAAATCCCCCCACATTCATAAAGGGAGGCTGATTTAAGTTGCATACACCATCATTTTTCAGACAACTTTAAACAGAGTTGACTATGGTATTTCCTGCTTTCCATCATATTTGCCCCTCTCCAACACCAGGCTACAGGACTGTAAGATTACTTGCAACCCTACTCCATTATTTATGAAGCAAATTTTTAAAAAGGTCTTTTTCACTCATTTTCTTTGAGGACTGAAGGGTAAAAAAACATAATCAAGAACAGAACAAGAAATAAGGAAATCTGGGAATAAACATTGCATTTTTACTTGCCTTATCAGTTTGCATCAAGACTTCAGAGCAAAAATGAGAGATTCTTAAACAAGACCCATCCATACAGGAAGGTGCAGTAATACAACACATTGAAAACAGTCAAGTGCACCAATTATTTGCCCACATTCCCCCCAGACCACATTAACACATTTCAAATGCTCCAGTCTGCACTATATGATGCTCAAAAGTTGCTTCACAGTCCAAGATAACTTTCCTCTTAAGACGAAACCTGGTTTCTCCACCTAGAGCTGAGCAACATTTGAGTTGTCAGATGCCTAAATGAAGTGCAGGAAACAGAAGAGTTTCTGTTAGAAACAAACACCTCACAGCAGCTTTGTTGTATCATCATCAGGTGAGCCAGCACGAATTTCTCTGTGAGCTAAAGTCTTCCCTATTATTTGTAGGATGATTGCAAGTCAGTTCTACAAAAAAAAATTTTTTTAAATTGTTTAACAGTTGTCTTGTTGAAAGATGAAAAATAACTCCAATTGAATTAATGCATTCCTCTTCCACAGCAAGGAAAGCTGCTGTGCCAACACAATACACTTGAAGCTAATTTGATTTTGAGGTTTTGTTAGTTTTAAGTGTGCATGGAAGTATGGAATGTGAGAGGATGATGCTTAGTCTTAGAAGAACATTTGAAGCTTAAGTGTATTATGATAGTTCAAAAAACAGAATACTTAAACCAGTGATTCCTCCCCTCCAACTGCTTGACTATAAATAGCTTGCTAGTCACTGCCTTTACCCTCCCCCTCCTGGTACCTTCTTTGGGATAAAGTACTAGGAACATTAAATAGTTTTCTTAAAAACCAAGCCAAAAATCCTGAGCAACCCCAAAGCATGGTTTAAGAGATTACAACTATTTGTGACAACAAAAAATTTCTTCATCACAGTCTCTCCTAAGCTTTAAACTCAAGCTCACCTCCTCCTCCTCTGCCCCTGGGAAAGGGGGGTTGGAAAGAAAAATAACCCACAAACAGCCTCCCTCACAGAGAGGGTGCCTAAGCAGCACCACACAGATGTTTCTGGGCACCTTGTGTATCAGAGTAGAGTAGTGCTTCTCCTCCCTTTCCTGACACCATTCCCCCTGTAGCATCTAGCAGCTCTGCACTGGGCTTATGCAGAGCCTCTGCTGTTCATACAGGGAACCAGAAGCTGTTTATGGTGCTGGTGTTGGAACCCTGGTCTTTCCTGACCAATTTTTATGAAGATTTTGGAAATGTGTTTCCTCTGTCAAAAATCAAGAGAAATTGGGCAGGAGTTTCAATAGCTATTCCAGCAGGGGACATGCATACACATGTGCTTGGCTGTTAGACTGCGCTGTCAGAACTGAAAAGACATTTCAATATTTCCTTTGTGCTGAGCCAAAGATCCCTACAAGTGATCAGCATTCAGACAGGGGAATGCAGCAGTGTGAAAGGGCTAGGAATCTGAAGAGAGGCCATCACACAAGGAAAACAAACAACTACCCCACCCCACAATAATTTTCTTTGGTGAAAATGTTTTCTGAAGACACTGATCCATGGGAGAAATAGTTCCTAAAAATGCTCTAGTGCTAAGAGAAGCTAGTACCAGTTGTCAGACACAGGGAGTCAGTTGTGCCAAACTCTAGAGTAATACAAACACAGAGGAGGGGAAGAAGAAAGTAATCAATATTTTTGCAGGCATAACCTCACACCTTCACCTGTGATTAGTTAAAAGCTTTTAGGCAAGATTGGAGAAGAAAACTGATAGTTTTCTGCACATGTAAAGAGCATGTTAATACTACTAAGTGAAAATCTGTACTCTAATGAACTAGATTGACTGCACAGAGGTAGACTCCTATGGACAGGGGCACTAGAAATTATGGTACTTGGGAAAAAATATTAATGAAATAGTCTATAACACTCACCACTTGTTCTATAATGGGATAGGAGACCACACATGTGTCTCTGTACATTTATATTAAGAAGATGCCTCTCCTGGCAACTGGAGAAAGACAATTGCAGTGGATAATCCAATTTCACATTTAAAGAAGTGTTAGAAACCAGACCTGGCTGTCTAAAGCTACTACATGCAGTAGCATCTACATGTATGTTCTTAATTAAACAACAGATAGTCCCAAATAAGGCAGGATGGGAAACAAGGAACTACCTAACCTTGGTGTGCAGTTATTGTACCACCTCCTGCAACACTCAGCAAATTAAAGGGAGCAGGAAGGAAGACATTCTATATTAGGGTTGCCTCTCTAATACGGAAGAAATTTCTAAATCATTTCCTCAGATTCGTGACCACAGCTTCACTCACTGCCAGTGCCCTCCAAGACTCATTCCTTCCCACTGTCTCTTAACTCCTTTCTTATTGAATGACTAACTTAACCTGAGATGACATGAAACAGCATTGCCATTTTGCGCTACACTGATCCTTTCCCCTTTGCTCTGTTTCTTATTTAAGTTCCTTCAGACAGAAGATTACATCTTTCTACATAATGCTTTGCATAAAGATAATATAATATTACCCAGTTCCTGAGTACTATCACAGGAGATACAAATAGCAAATCCAAGATTCTCAGCTAATACCCAAATACGGGCTTTTTATTGCCAGAGTTAAGCACTATTGGTAATAATTGTGCTCCATGTTATTGTTTCCAAGACACCCAGGTAAAAAAAACAAAAACAAATCAAACAATTAAGCCCCAACAAACCAAATTTCAGTACTACAATATCCAGCACATCAAACAAGCTGTTCTGAAGTGTCTCTGAGTTTCTACTGACAACACTGACAGATACTCCTAGTAAGAAGTTATTCTCACAAATCCAGTTCAGAAGTGAGTGGAGCAAACCAGATACTGGAGGAAGCAAGAGCTACTTGCCATTTAATGGCTTCTGCACACCCAATCTCGAGGCAAAGGATGAGTCTTCTGCAAATCTAATACGAATAGTCATGCAAGCTTTATTCACTCCACCCTGAAGGCACTCACAAGGTGAAAACTGGCTCAGCAAGCTTTGCAAATCAAGAAGTGCAGCAAGTATGGGAGGTAGAGGGTGCAAGAACAACCCTGCTCCTTTTGTATGCTTACACATTAAAAAAAAAAAAAAAAAAAAAAAAATCAACAGACCCAAGTTCTTTTCTCTGCTGGAACATGATCCCTTCTCTCAAGTTTTGTTACTCAAAATTTCTCATAATTGTCCTGCTGTCATTACACTTACACAATTCTGACAAAGTCTGCCAGAAAACTGTCTCATACACAAGAACTGTTTTGACACCATGAGTTAGGCAGCAGTAGCGCTCAGAGATAATTACAACTAGTCTCAGTTCTGCCTTGGTCCCTTGAATTTCACAGTATCTTAAACATTGCTTTACCTTGAACTAAAAGAAATCAGCGGCTGTTTGTACATGAAATGTATAACTTCTTGTGGGGGTTGGGAGTAAAGATTTGTAAAGCTTTCACCTGAGCTCTTGGGTTTGGCATGGTTTCATTGCTGCACACAAATTTCAAGCAGCCTCCTGAGAGAGTAAGTCCACAGTACATTCTAAAGGAAGAATAACCCAGCGAGTTATTCAGTCTATTATCTCTATGCTCTTTTTCAAGATTGTGCTTGCCTTGTCTGCAGGAAATACATAGCCAAGCACCAACAATCCAGTGTGCTGTATACTGAAATATATGTCTGGAATTGACTGTGCAGTAGGAAGTCATCTCCCCTGACAGCTGGGAACAGTAATATACATTCCCCATTTGTCTGTAATTTGTTGTTTAATCAAAAGTGACCCATCAAAACAAAAGCTTTTGAAGACTTTAATAACTTAAATGACTGTAGATTAATAGCCAGCTTTCTCCTAACTATTTCATATCATAAAAGTTTCCTCTTACTCATCACAACCAGCTTACGCACAGAAAAATGGAGAGGTAAGTACATGAAGGGATGTGCCCAAAAGTCATTCTACTCCTGCTTCTACCAGTCTGTAAAGGCAGGTCTCTTGAACATGTAATCAGCACCTTAGCGCCATACTTAAACATTCTGTCCTCATCAAATGCTAATGTATCTGGCACAGTATAGTTTCTGTGGCCGAAATCATGGAAGACTCCCCTCATACACCCTCTTTAGCTATAAGGCCAAGAAACTGCACTTTCTACAAGAATAAAAAGAGCTTGGTGAGATTCTATGACCTAATATGCAGCTTCATTTCAACCTACTGCACTTGTTTCTGATTTGGTTTTGTGTCCCTCACCCCAGCATACCCACACATGAAGGAAAAAAACTGAACAACTCTGCACACAACTTTTGGAAATAGTCTTTAGACTCAGCACCTGTTTAAGCAGTCTTTTTATCCCAAACATCACATACATGCCCATGGTCTCCAGGTGCAAATAACCTGTACAGCTTCTGACACAGAGGAGATGAAGTTGATACATTTCAGCAAGTAAGGAGAAAGAAAATTATCATATTTGTCAATGAAAGAAGAACAAAAATTGTTTTACCCTTTTTGGTCTCCACATTCTCAGCTCCCACACAATAATATAGAGACAGTTGATTTCAGCCATGTTGCATAAACATAGCAAGTCTACAAATAAGAGCCTCAGCAGTTACAAAACAAGATAACCCACAAAAATTAATATAAGACCAGAATGCAGTTAGGTTTATATACCTTAAAAAGCATGTCTTATCCAGACCTCAGACTCAAGCTGAGTGCATTTGGATAGACTGACTAGGAACCTCCAGGAACTTGGAGAAAACATTATTGGCAACTGCCAAAACTACTCTCAGGCAGCATGACTCTAGGGACTTCCTGACAGTCAGGTAACACAGGGTGGTCTGCCCCCCTCTCCCAGCAGGCGGGGAGCACACAGTCCATCACCATGCCTTAGCTGACCAGTGACGCTCCAGGTAGCTACAGCCATACAACTCCTTCCACAGTGGAAGGACATAACCCAAATAGTCACATAAGGAGAAACCAAGGGCAACTCTCTGAAACAGCTGAAGTCATTCATTGTCTTTAATTTCACCAGATCGTGTCAAAGCATTCCCTAAACAAGGTATTAAGTTTTTAACCATAACTTTAAGAAGTCTCCATCATCCAGTTTCTATGCACCACAACATTTCATTTCTATGTAAAGATTCAGATTCCTACTCTAAGTGTACTGCTTTCCATCAAAGTAGGGAGAGAAGTAATTTTTACCCCTTCACTAGCAGAGATTAATCTTAATTTGCAGATAACAAAGCAGAGCAGAATGGTTAAACACAAAAAACCACCCCACATGTGTATTTTATGCCCCTGACAGGTACAAAGACCAGGGAATACTAGTCCTGCAGTGAAAGGCCAAAATAATTCTGAAGCCGCAGACATCAGCTCTTAATGGCAACTACTCTATGGACACAATAAGCAAGTCAGAGGAAAAGTTAATAAAGACAATAGCAGCAACATCAACCACCAATAACAAACCTCTCAAATTCCTTTATTCCTCCTTGATACCCGAATTTCGTGACCACTACTTCAATAGCTCAGTAATTCTGTGTCCAAGAACATGTTTGGGATGAGGACCGAAGCATGCAGCAAGAGGGGAGACTGCCAGGGAAGGAAGGAAGAAGGCACGGCCAAATCACAGCTTCAGCTTTCAAGCTCAGACTAGGAAAGAGCCAGATAGGATGGGGTTACAGACCATTTCAGACTATTCAGAAGGTAATTTTAGACATCCCTATCACTGAAAATGGAAACATACTACTGGCTGCATCTTGGTGCCAGCCAAGCCTCACCCTGTGAGGTGCAGCATGTGCACCTTCTAGGAGACTGAATACCACATGTGCCAACAGCATCCCTGCCTTAGGTTCATTCCTGTGTTACAGATTCACTACAAGGTCACTTCAAGAATAACCATTTCCTCTCATGAAAATTAAGGTGGTCTCCCAACATTTGCTCCTGCCTAAAAATAAAATAAAAATCTAACTGATGCAATGAAACTCAAACCTCAAACTTTTATATTACAATTCACAACAGCAATTTGAAAAAATGTGCTGGTTACACTAAACTGTGAAGTTTAAAGAGAGACAACTATAAAGGTAGTAAAGAAAACATACAGAAGTCAAGAAGAAATACAGGATTTTCTCCATGGCAACATTCACCCTCATACATTTTTATCTTTATCTTTGTGAGAAAACTCAGTGCAGCTCCGAGTTACTCATTAAAGTTATACCACCCCTAAACATGTGTTGCAAGCATTACTCATGCACCTCTGTCCTAAAATTCAGCCAAGGCTATAACAGCAGCAGAGATACAGTCACTGTTAAAAGGATACATTCTGTCATGGCTGCAACATCGAGTTTGCTAACTTCAGGTGAGCCAGGGCAACACTTCTTGAACTCTTTCCGCAAGTCAAAAAACGAGTAGAAGCATTCAGGCAGTAAAATATTCTGTAAAAGGAACAAAGTAACCACTGTCAGTGTGAGTTTAATCTACTTTGTGTCTAGATACCGAGCTTTCTAACAATTTCTGTAGAATACCTAGGAAGCACAAAACGCCTTTGCTGAGAGAAACTCACATAGCTCTTCTTAGCCAGATAAGTATGTTCATAAACTTTTTTGCCTAAACAGCTTTCTCTTTATATTGTTTAATAAGAGAAATATGCTTTTGCACTGCCAGAGAAACATTTGCCATTATTAGTAGCGCTTCAAATCCAATACATATGTAGCAGAGCAAATACCTCCTATTGCAACATTTATCATCAACTCTTGATTGCAATTTTAACTGTATAAAGCCAGAGGGTAGTCAGTTCAGTCTGTAAAACCAACCAAACTTTGCAAGACTAGCAGATATTTTAATTTATAGAAAAGGCTGTTTTCAGAGAATAGTCACACTTCAAATATTTATTCCCAACAAACAAAAAACAACAAAAAAAATCTGACTGTGCAGATGAGGGCTTGGCATGGTGCAGAGCTTGTCAGCCTATGCATGGTAACTGCTTTAACTGCAGCATATAAAGCCAGAAGCAAATTATGTAGCCCACCAGGAGTCAATGAAACCCTTCTTGCCTCACCACTACATCTACCACATGCTTTTAATTTTTGGGGGAGTGGAAAGGAGAAGACATGGAAAAGTCTTGGGGGTAGCTGTTGAAACCAGTGCAAGCTATTCACCCCAGACAGAATACTTCATATTCCTTTTGGCTGTTTGCTGCCTGCAAGACATGTAAGGCCCTTCTGGGATATAAGAACTACTTAGCATTGGCATTATAACAGATAGCAGGCTGTGTGAAAGCCCATTTAGGGAGCCCAAAGAAGGAAGTGTAGGCTCTAAAACAAGTTCTGCTTTGAAAACATTACAGCTTATCTTAGCATATGGACAGGTGTATTAAGCAAACGATATTCTTTAAAGACTTATGAAAATGCAGATGGGCTTGCCAACATTTCCTGCTCTAGTTTTAGCATGATTTTCTTCCTTGATGTGAAATGAAGTTCCATACTTCATTTATGTTCTTTTGGAATGGCTGATGTTAATTCATTCTCTGAATACCAGGAGTTGCTAGATGGGTTCAGAATGGATATCTTAGGCAGAAATCACTAGGCTTTTGAAAAGATATATATTTCTATCTGGATTTTAGTGATCCCACACTCTGATCCCTGCATTAGGGTATTCATTAAAAAACTTTTACAAGTCTCATAAGCATCTGGTCTACTTAATCTACAGGCAGCACAGAACGAATGTCAAATGGACAATTCTTAACAAAACAGCAACAGAAGATTTTGATGAACACTTGATTCCTGTCTGTGATCTTGTAATGATACAGATAAAGGGTGCCTAACATCAAACCAGCTTAAATAATTGTAAGATGTGCTCCTTCTTTTATCCACATAGTTTAAATGGATGACAAGTTTTACTTTATTAGCCAAGAAGAAAGTCTTAATCTGTTTCCATGTTTTCTCATAATATATATCATAGAAGACAAGTTACATATGTAAGAACTGTCCCTTCACTGTGAATCATGCTCACTGGTTCTCTTCTAAGCCTTCAAAGCCATAAATACTTAAAGCACAAACAAGTATTACAACCAAGCTCATTCAGTATCACTTTTGGAACAGCACCAACTTGCAGCAGTGTCCCTTCAAAGATGAAGCAGCAAATTGCACAGAAGTCAGATACAATGAGAGGAGCAGAACAGCTCAGTTACAGAGCAATGCATGTTCATACCAAACCACAAAATGAGGTGTTATTAATATTGAGCCAGTTATTTCAGAACTAGAGAGACTCACATGTTGCTGCAACCCTATCACTAACAAAAAGCAGGCAGGACTTCACAACACTGTTAGTGATTTGGCAACTCTGAAGCTATAGAAAACTCTAGACTATGGGACTAATCATCACTCATAGCCTGCCTGAAACTACTGTTCAGCTCCTTACAAATACAAGCACCGCCCTCGGAGCATCAGCTGAATACATAAAGATTGAAAGTTGCTGTAGCTAAGCATGAATGTAAAATTTCAAAAGACAGTTTATGATTAAGGTGGTTAATTATTTAGCAACAATCCCAAATCCCATCTGTTAACCCTATAGGAGCTACAAGTACTGTCAATACATTGCTCCTTTCTCAAACATTTAAGAGCATCTTCCTTCTGATTTAACTTAAAAAGGCATCTCAAGGCTACATAAGGACAGGGCACTGCATATGCCTTCCACACAGACAGGCTCTTTAGCCTGGTAAGCACATTAACATATGAGTGATATTTGTGCTATGGTTGTGTGGAGGTATGCTCATACTAAAGAGAAGTTGATTTGTTTTGCAAGAAATTGTAAAAAACACATTAAGAGTCAAACAAGCTACAACTACATACCTTTTTGGAAGCTTCAGGGTGAAGAACCTGCCTAATGTGCAACTGTCCATCAGTACAGAAACAGAAAGAAGTACCCACACCAATGTTCAGCTCATTGCTCACGGACTGATTAAACTGTTGGCAGGAACAAGACATACATGTTACAAAGATCAGAGTGGCTCCACTAGGCAGTGTCATCAGTTGATAACATGTTACTCCTGGGCAGCCGGAATATGGAGCTGGAATTCCTTTCCATACAAGCCTACTCCTTCACTTCTGTAGATTTGTTTCTTACTAACTAAGAACATATTAGCTTCCATGATAAATATCTTCGGAAGGAAACCACCCCTTTTCCCCCTTCTAATGAGATATGGCTACACAGACAGCCCACATCACAGAAAAAAATCCTTTTCAATACTTGCAAGAGCACTGCAATGAGACAGAGCTGATTGCAGAGAGCTGAGGCAGTAGTGGGGCAGAAGAGCTTTTCAGACTGGGCACTTAAGCATGTCAAAAAGAAGACATGCTTTCATCCCTACCCTTATTGGGAATCACACACACCTGCTCATTACTCTAGAGGATTCAGCATCATCACCTTCCCAGGACTGATGAGCACAAGTCTTAACAGGGCCTGCCACCGCCTAGCCTTTTCAGGGGACACCTAAGGCTGGCTTCTTCCAACACTTCCCACCTCCAGCTGGGACTCATTCAGGGTCCAGCCTGGCAGGAGAGCAGAGCAGGGAAATAGCTGACCCTAAACTTCCTCTCTTGGGTTTCAGTTCCTCCCAAGGCAAATAAGCAAAAGGCAAGGGAGAAATGCCCACAAAGCCCTACACATATAGGCTTCCTGACCCACACATGTGGTGCTCCTGTGCCAGGCTCCTCTGCTCTGATGGTGGGGATAAGCAGAGGATGATACCACCTCTACCCCATGGGGGAACTCCCAAAGGAAACCAGCACTTAGCAGCCAGTTATGGGGTGTCACCTGTCTCAGTGCCTGCTCCAGCGGTGGAGCCAGTGCCAGGCTCTCCACATCCACTTGGGTGATGTCCTGGCACTCAGCCGTCAGCTCTGTGTGGTCAGGCCGGACCAGCACGTCATGCAGGCGCCCCAGCTCCAGAGAAAGCAGAGGAGGGGGTGAGTCAGCTCTCCCGGCTAGAGATCCCCACCTGCAGCACCAGCCCCTACCCTCCACCAGAGCTTGCTCCAGCCTGGGGCACCCGTTACCAGCCCAGCACCGAGACCGCCCTGCCCGCATCCAGCATGGCAGGCGCCAAGGGGAGCAGCAGGTCGGGGTGCTCCCCCGTCGGGTGAAAGTACCTCCTTACTCCTCAGGTCGACCACTTTCCACAGGAGTTGGAGCAGCTCTCGCTCGTCTGAGCCCAACCTTGCCCCGTTGGTGCCCGCCGTGGTCACGAAGAGAATCACCAGGTAGTCGGGAGACGCCGTCATGGTGCCACCGAGCCAGCAGAAAGGATCAAAAGGAGAGAAAGAAAAAGGAGGAATGAAAGGAGGGG
>NW_008237244.1:4852378-4858381 GCF_000691975.1 Corvus brachyrhynchos
GTATTTGTAAAAATATAATGCAAAAAACATTTTTTTTTTTTTTTTTTTTTTTTTTTTTTTTTTTTTTGGTGACAAATCACAGAAAGCAGGGTGAACAACACTAACTTTCTGCAGGGAAATCCTGTAATACACTTGATTCTTTAAGACCTCAGTTGTTAATTTACAACTTCATTGAGATGCTGCTTCTTGAAATTTTTACTGAGATCACAGAATCATGGAATATAATGAGTTAGAGGGGACCCATCAGGATCACTGAATCCAACTCCTGGCCCTGTGCAGGACAACCCAAGAGTCACACCATGTGCCTAAGAGCATTGTCCAAGTGCCTCTTGAACTCATGAAGGCTTGGTACTGTGACCACTTCCCTGAGGAGCCTGTTCCAGTGCCCAGTGACCCTCTGGGTGAAAGATCTTTTCTTGGTATCTAACATAAACCTCTCCTGACTCAGCTTCATGCTGTTTCCTCAAGTTCTGTCACTGGTCACAAGACTGAAGAGATCTGTACTTGCCCCTTGTGAGGATGTTGAGGACAGTAATGAGGTCTTGCCTCAGTCTCCTCCTGTACTCCTAATAAGGTTTCTCCTCAAGGCCTTTCGCCATCCTCATGGCCCTCCTTTGGACACTCTCTAAAGAGGTTTGTATCTTTCTTTTATTGCGGTGACCAAAACTTCACACAGTACCCAAGGTGAGGCCGCCCCAGTGCAGAGCAGAGCGGGACAATCCCCTCCCTTGCCCAGCTGGCGATGCTGTGCCTGATGCACCCCAGGACAGGGCTGACACCTTCCTGGCTGACAGGGCACTGCTGACTCACATTCAGCTTGCCATCGACCAGGACCCCCAGGTCCCTTTCTGTGCTCTCGATTCCCAGTCTGTTTGTACATCCAGGGTTGCCCCATCCCAGATGCAGAATCCGGCACCTGCCTTTGTTAAAATTCTGTGCTGGTTTGGCCAAATCTAGAAACATATGCTCTGAGAGAAGGCAGGTCACAACCATCCCTCCCCACCAGGTTCGGGAAAAAAAAATTTTCCTTGAAGGAAAGTGAAAGAGATAAAAACTATTTATTTAACAAACACACGGGAAAAGGATAATAATGCTAAATAATAAAACCTCCCGCTCTGCTGAGAGAAACCTGGGAAAATTTCAGAGTCCTTCCGTAGATCTCTCTCTCCCTCCTTGGAGATGGGATGGGGTGGTGGGCCCACCTCCAGGGCCAAGGCCTCGGTAGAAAGTCCTCCAAATGTATTCTGATGTTGAAACAGTCCAGCAGACAGAACAGGAAAAAAAATGAAGTCCCAGGAAAAACAAAAGTTCAACTCTCCAGAGGAAAAGGAGCTGAGGAAAAAAAAACTGCCAAAAGCTGGCTGGAAAGAAGAGCAAGCCGGGTGCTTCCCTTCCCTCTCCCTCTCCTGCCGCACTGAAAAAAAGGTCTCTATCTCTGTGTGACCTTGGAACATGAAAACAAACTGCTTTGAAAAAGTTTTGCTCAGTTTTTCCTTCCCCCTCTCAGGCTCAGTGTAAAGGCATAGAAAGGCAAAAAAAAAAAAAATTAATTTCTGGGCATGGGGCAGTGATAGGGGATACGCATCACAAAGTCACCCCAAGACAACTTCATACAGTTGGTGATTGCCCATCTCTCTTAATTTGCCAACGTCCCTCTGCAGGGCCTCTTTGCCCTCCATGGAGTCAACAGCTCCTCCCAATTTGGTGTTGTCAGCAAATTTACTTAGTATGCCTTTGAGTCCCACATCCAAGTCTTTAATGAAGACATTGAAAAGAACTGGGCCAAGGATGGAGCCTTGTGGAACCCCACTAGCGACAGATTGCCAGCCTGATTTTACCCCATTCACTATAACTCTTTGTACCTGACCTGTGAGCCAGCTGGTCACCCATCGCGTAACCTGGTTATCAGTTGTGTGCTGGACATTTTGATGATAGTGCCCCTTGTGTGTTTCTTCATCACCACTCCTTGTGCTGGTGCAGGTTCACAGCTTGCACCACCTTTTATTAACACCTGCACACTTGTTTGTCAGGAACGGAGCAGATGTGTTTCACCACTGCTGGGGATCCTGTCGGCCAGTGACATGTTCACATAGTGCCTGGCATCCTCTTCCTGCCCTACTGTGGTTTAGTGCAGCCTGGTTCTCCTTGTGGGGACTGACACCAAATTCAAGCATGACACACAATGGCTGGAGTAATTTTCACTCTCTCTGGTCCAAGATTTCAAAACTGTCATTCACTGGTAGCAGAGACTGCAATTTGAGGGGTTAAAATGTCAAATTAATCCCTCTAGTTTTTTAAGGCAGCAGCTGAAATTTGCCATGCGAATCTGGTATCAGGAAACACCTAAGCTAATTGTGCCCTATTCATTGGAGAGTTAGAGCACCTGGTTTTCTTTGTGCATTTGTCTTCCGACTTTTTATGCATTGAGTAAAACATTTGTGGAGGTCTGGGGTGTATGTCCTCAGCAGTGGCTGCAGGTGATCTGTACTCAGCATCTGAGGAGTGGGGTTAGTCCCCACACAGGGACTTTGCTTTGTGACGTCTTCTTAGCCTGGAGCAGAAGAATTCAACAGCATAGGATTTCTTTGTGCAGTTTCCCTTTCAGGTCTTAGTTTACTGCAACTTCTTAGAAAAACATTTATACTTTAGTACAAAAATCCAGAAGTACGTTTCTGAAATTACTTCACAGTGGAGCATGCCAGACAGAGAGTTCTGGCTTGGTTGGCTGCTCGTCTTTCAGTGAAGCTTAATCATCTGTCCTAGGCAGTTTCTTCCTCAGTGCCAGCTTGGCTTTTGAGATGCAGCCCTTGTCTTTGTGAGAACAGTTTTTGGATGGGCACCTGTTCCTTTACTTGTGATTTGTTGTGTTCTGGCTTAGGCATTTCTTTTATTCTTCTCTTTTCTGCCTTATTGTGTCATCCTATCTTGTCTCTTTCCATCTAGGAGCATGAGACTCCCCAAATTAATGCTAGAGCAGGCTGCATTATGTATAGTAACCCCTTTCAAAGGTGAAACTGTACCCTGAAAGTATTTTTAATTCCCATTATGTCTTTTGGGTTACTGGCTAATCCTTGTTTTATTTATTAATTTGCTTATGAAGCTGCTTGTCACTAATTGCTACTGTAGTGCCATTACCTTTTGTTTTTCTCTTTCTTGGCTAACACATTCCCTAAAACACCTGTTTTCCAGTCACAGTTCCCATTCCATCCTCTTTCTTGCATGCTTGCAGCATCTGGTCTGACAACATGCACCAGTTGGTCAGGTTCCTGTGTTGTGTTGCCCAGACTCTTGGCATTTGTGTACTCCCAATTCCAGTTGCTTGGCCCTGGTCATTCTTAGTCCTGGGATGGTTAAGCATAGTCTTTGCATGAAGTGTCACCTTCCAGATGACATCAGTATTGTTATCTACAGGAAGGCACTAGGGTGCTTTGAAGCAAGGAGACCTCTCAAGGCTCCTCCCAGGACACTGTTGCTGTACTCATCTCCTCTCTGGCATTCCTTTTCTTTTCTGCTTGCTGTCTGTCTGCCCAGCCCTTTTGCTAATCTCAATGTAACTGTTTTTCTGTCATTTTTTTGTATTAGTTCTGGTGATTTCCCACCACATGTCCTTTGTTCCACTTTCTGTAACAGGACAGTTCTGAAACTACTCACACCGTTCTTCTTGCCAAGGAGCTGGTCCTAACATCCCACCCTCAAACACTGCAAGAAACTCACATGCCCTCTTATTTATTTCCCCCATTTTTCTGAAGCTTCCTTCTCTCACCCATTGATCCCCTTCCTCACAGTTTGTTTGAACAAACCGGTGACTTTGCACTTCTCAATATGTCCAGATTTTTTCTGCCAGTTGTGCATCTCCTGCCCTGCTCTATTCCTCTACAGGAGGGTCTTCACCCCAATACCACCTGCAACTCTGTTATCCTTTCCTGCACAGACCTTTGGCCTGTGACAAGTATCCCACCTGTATAACTTTTCCCCAGTTTCCTTCCAGAATATCAACTTCTTACAACTGAAATTGGAGAATCAGCTGTATCATTCTTTTTTGAATGTGTTCATGTTTGCTATCATTTTTTAAATGTCTCTAAGATTACTGCTGTTCCTAAACAAATTCTGTTTTCTCCACTTTCATCAGTGGAGAAAATACCCCCCAAAATACCCAAATTGCTTCTTGATGTTGTGCAACTGTGTGTGACATTCAAGCACTGCTGTTCTACCTTGCAGCAAGGAAATGTCTGACCTGTAAGCCCAGCCATGTGCTGAAGTCAATGACACTGCATTCAGAGCCATCTGAATTTAATCCTGCAAAGCTGATTCTGTTCACATGCAGAGCTGCAGCTGTTACCAGCAGCGAGGGAGTCACTGCAGATGAAAAGGCAGGGCTGGAATTCCCCTGCCAGTTACTTAAATGACTCTGACTGGCTGACCTGGTTGCAATACTGTTCCAGGCTACCCCAGGAGAGAAGTCATTTGACTGGGACTCGGCTCCTCTGGCACAATGGCACACACGATGATGCCCATGTTTGGAGTAGATCTGCAAAGCTGCTGCCCTACTGAAGTCTCCAAAAAGCCCACAAACATAATCAAAACCAGCTATGCTAAGTGTCAAAAAGGCGTTGTGCTACTTCAGTAAAATACATATAAAGAGTAGGGTTTTTTTCTACATAAAGATACTGTATTTTACTTCAGGAGTTTAGATCTGGTAATTCATCAGGATGAGAGAGAGATCCAGGTTGGGGCAAGAACGACAGCAGGCAAATCTGCCAGCATGGCCAAGGATGCTCCTTGGTTTTCAAATTCTGAAATATTTCTTTAAAAGGATTTGTGCTTTAACTACATCTGTTCAAATGTTCAAATAGTATGGGGAAGAACCATGTTTTCAGTGAACCTAGAAGAAATTCTAGTTGATGAGTCTCCCTGCACTGCCACAAAACACCTCTTCAGGTGTGCCAGTAGAACTGGTTGGGGAATTGCATGTTGTGGCCCAGCTCTCCAACACGTGCTGTGGGGACAGGAACTTCCTGAACTAGTTTCACCACTGCAAATGGATATATTGAACCACAGCCTTGTTTAAAGTGATGCAACATTTTCATGTGGAGTACAACCTAGAGGACTGCTGCTCCTCGTGTAGTGAAAGTTTGGAGTGCTGAGAGAGCAGCAAGCTCAGCTACTGAAACAGAAAAGGGGCTTGTGAAGTCCCAATACACACATAAACCAGTGTATTTCATTAAGCAGCTGCTTCAGACACAAGATGAAGACAGCAAGGCATAACTATCACCGTTAAGGAAAGTGCAGGTATTCGGCTGAAGCTTCAATCCAGAGATGTAACACATCTTTTTACAGCTTCCTCCAAAGGCACATGGTGCAGCTTTGCTGTCATAGACCTCGTACAGAAAACTTGTGTAACCAGCACCGCTTGCGTAAGACTAATTCCACATCATTCTCCTGGCCACAGGCTGGCTTTGGTTTCCTGGTGTCCCCAGTGCTTGTACAACTTGATCGCTGTTGCAGAAAGGCAACGGATGCTAAACGGGTACATCTGGCGCCGAGAAAAGGTTGAAAGGAGCTGCGCTACACGAACTTGAGAGAAGGGACAACTTCTTACACCTGAAAAGAGTTTGTTTTAAGCACGGGAAAGGCTGCGAAGGAAATTTCTCAGGCGGGGCTGAAATCGGCCAGCACCGAGCTTGTGAAACCGAGCGGAGGCAAAGGCTCGGTGCAGACTGCGGTGACGCCCAGCGGGGACTGGGGTCTGTGGGGAGCGGGGGTACCGCGCCGCTGCTCACAACCCCGACTGCGGCCCGAGTTTTAGTAGGTACAAGGTTGGACTCGACGATCTCAGAGGTTTTTTCCAACATAAATCATTCTGTGATTCTGTGAAATAACACCAAAGTGCATCTGGCTATTACAGAGCCAGCAGAGAGCGAGAAAGTTCTTCTTTCTTCCCATCTGCCCTTTTGGTTTTGAAATTTCCTCTCTCACCCCCCCCCCCCCCTCTCTTTTTTTTTT
>NW_008237244.1:4858442-4858711 GCF_000691975.1 Corvus brachyrhynchos
CGCGGCCCGGAAGCGCTCGCGCGCGCGCCGGAAGCGCGTCTCCCGCGGCCCGGCCAAGATGGCGGCGGATGCTGCCCCCGAGCTCCTGTTCCTGGACACGTTCAAGCATCAGAGTGCGGAGGTAAAACGGAGCTCGGGTCCGCCGCTCCTCTCACCTCCCTTTCCCTCCTCTCCCTTCTCCTGGGCTGCTGCTGACGCCCCCTTGCTCGCGTCGGGGCCTTCCCCCGGGGCGCGGAATCCGCTCTGGGGCGGGGCCCGGTGGCGGTCGG
>NW_008237244.1:4858807-4859303 GCF_000691975.1 Corvus brachyrhynchos
GGCCTTGCTGGCAGGGGGCGGAGGGTGGTGGGAAAGGAGCGAGGATTTAGAGGTGATGGGGAGCAGAGGCGAGAGGGAAACAAAGAAGATAAACGTGCTTCGAGGAGGCGGTAATGAAAGAAGTCGACTAGAGGACCGTGCCGGGCCGCTTGTGAGATTCCTGATGCTCTTGTGTAGCTGATGATGAGGAGAGATATTTGTGTGTTTGTGAGATATTCCCTTAGATTTATTTCCTTTACGTGCCTCGCGCACAAAATGAGTATTTCAAGCTTTTTTGGCAGTGGTAGATAGTGCAGATATTCCCCTTTGAGGCTGTTGGGATCCTGAGCATCTTTGAAACTGCTGGTTTTGCAGCAGGTTTGCCCGGGGCTCCACTCGATGTGCTGTTCAGGGAGGAAGAATAGGACTATTAGGGGAAAAGTTACTGTGTACTGGAACATGAGAAGGATGTTACAGAGCCATAGAATAACTCGACTGTGTTCATGGATAGGCATTA
>NW_008237244.1:4859323-4906918 GCF_000691975.1 Corvus brachyrhynchos
GGAAAGAAAAGGGAGTATTTTGAGCTCACGCTGCAATTAAATGCGATTGAAAAGTTATTCAGGAGTCTTCTAGCTGTCTGGATCAGGTAGGCCCATGGGTATTTTTAATTCTGCTATTTGAGACAATGTTAGGCAGGGAATACTAGCTACTGCTGTTCCCCTGGGTAGAAGCAGTAGCCACTCTTGTACCTCTCCAGGACATTATATTCTCTTGAACATTTTTAATCCTGTTATTTTTTAATCATTTTCTGTCACTTTCGTTCTTGCCAGTGACATTATCCAAACCTGAACCTTCTGTATTTTACGTGTTTCTTGAAAGCCTTTATGTTACGCTAATTTTTCCGCTATGTGGATTGTGAGTGTTGCACTGGAACTTACAGTTCCTGAAAACTACTGCTGTGTTTCTGAATAAAATTATTTATTTGGCTTAGCTATGCAGTTTAACTACTGTTGAGGGTCTTTCTTAAGGTTTAGTAGGAAAAATGAATTGAATTCACTTGCTGTTTTGGTGATGTTGATGCATGGCTGTCAGGGTATAATCCTGTATCATTTAAAGAGGAACTTGTTTTTATTTGTGCGGTGCTCCTGGGGATGAGGGTTCCCAGCAGCAGCCCTTCCTCCAGAAATCCGAGTCTCCCGCATGACTCAGATCTTTTTTAGAGGCACAGATGATCTCCCACAGCCCTCACTCTGTGCAGCCTGCACTCGCCCTGTTCCTGTGTCTGTGCTCCTGTCCTAGTTGGATTCCTTTGGTTCCACCATCCAGCTTCTAACACATCAGCCCATAGGCCAAGGTCTTGCATTGTGTGCTAAAAAATGTTTGTATAGATGTTTCTTGTTAGTAGGCAGTAATACATGCCCAAAACCATATCTTAAAAACTTCTTTTAAAACTCCACTTTACCTGTTTCATTGCTTACTAGCTTTCTAAAAATTTTAGTACTTCCATGCTTTCTGCTGGTTTCATTTGCTTTCTGATTGTGGTGAAAGAGATACATTTCGACTGCAGATCAACCTGTTTTGTAATTTTCATTTTTAGTTGTGTTAGTAGACACTTAGATCAGTGGTTTGGGGTTTTTTTTTCCTATAAGTCTGCTAATTCAGTTTGCTAATTGGAAACATGATTCTGCTAAGAAAGTCTTTATATGTTTACAGCTGAACATAAAGTTATATATATGTACTGTTTTATGGGCATATATATGGTAAACATGATGGATAAATGCAGTAAGACCTAATGTGGTGAATTTAGTGAGAGACTTCCAGCATTAATTTTTTGGTAGCTGCTACATGGAAAGCCACTGTAACTTTAATAACTTCCTAGTTTGCTCAAACACCTTTTTGGAGTGTATAAGAATTCTTTATACTTGCTGTTTTTGTGTGGTAAGCAGAAATGATATTTGCTAAAGGTTTTCAGGTGTTGCAAAATTGGAAAAATACACAGCATATGGAATTTTTGTACAGGTCTAGCAAAATTGGCTTACAGTACCATTATAATTTCTAATATTATATTTGAAATATGATATTTGTTAATGTTTAGAATTACACCACACATACCTTCTGTCTGGTGAAAACAACCTGTTACTGTTTAAAAGATTCTTTCAAATAAAAGTAGTAAATTAAGTAAATAAATCAGTAACATTTTCTATGAAAAAATAGTGTTAAATATATGAAAAATGCCCACATTATATTAAATTACATTTTTTCTCTCTAACATTCTGTCTAATTTTTCTGTGTTTATCAGTGTTTAGCATTTTATAGAATTGAATTTTATTATTAAGATTGCAACCTTAGTTCCATTAGTAGAGAACACAAGTACATGGTGTTGTTCATGTTTTACATTTCCTAGACTTTGCTTATTCTTTGTTTTGTAGCAAAGTACCAATATTGATGTGGTTCGTTTTCCATGCGTGGTTTACATAAATGAAGTCCGTGTCATTCCTCCAGGAGTGAGAGCTCACACAAGTTTGCCTGACAACAGGGCTTATGGGTAAGTGAAAGATACCAGGTATCAGATTCAGGAAAATCTTCCTCTTATTTTTTTCTTGAACTTTTCTATCTCAATAGACCTTCCTACATAAAAATGTAAAATGCATTTATGTGTTTGCTGAACTTGTAATTATTTTGGGGAGTTAGTTAAACAGTATAATTTTGTTGTGTTTTTTTTTTTTTTCCTTTGTAGTCCTGCTTACTCTGATAAGGAACCCATCTAATTCAATTTTACTTCTAATCTGTTTCTAGAGAGACGTCCCCCCATTCGTTTCAACTGGACTTGTTTTTCAACAATGTCAGCAAACCAAGTGCCCCTGTTTTTGATCGGCTGGGAAGGTAAGTTCTTTCAAGATTAGTGTGTGACTTCATTATCTACCTTTTCTTCCTGAAAATTTTTATAGTGCAGGAAATGCACAATAGACAATCCTGTATCTCCCATGACTTTCGTATTTGGTTTGAACTTTGCTAGTTTGTGCTCTTATTCTTTTCCTCCGATCTGTTTCGAAGGAGAGAGGTTTATGCTTAAAATTTAAGAAAAGCTTATGTTATTTTTAAATTTACAGAGCCCATATATATTAATGCAAAGAATTCTGTAGAAATAAGTGATTTTGCACTCTTGCTTTTAATAGTATGTATTTGTCCAGTGTTTTATTGTTGGCTTGTGTGATTAGTAGTGCTGTGTTTTATTTCTGTAAACATGCTTAATATTAATGAAGCATGACTTTGTATCTTTTATTTAACAGCCTTGAATATGATGAAAACACTTCAATTATTTTCAGGCCCAATGCAAAGGTAATACAGTGTGATTTAAACCTCTTCTTTCCCTGCATATCTGTCTTTTAGGTATAAATATGGTTGCATGTGGTGTGTTAGCACTGTGTAAAGTGTTTGTTGTTTCAAACCTTCTCCTAAAACCTGCCTGTAGTTTAGATACTCTTTATTTTAGAGTCTTGTGATTTTTTGTTGGTTTTTTCTTTTTTTTTTTCATTAATAGGCTGTAGTAGATTAGGGATCTACCTAGGCAGTAGTTATAGTGCAAGGAATTTAATGCTTTTAGAGAAAGATTATTTGTTGCAATGATTGATGTGTTTAAAGTTTTCTCACTTTTCAAAATGTGGGGTAAAGAGGTATTTTAATGTTGGATTTTTCTTTTGGCTTTTATGCAGATATTGATGCAGTGATACTAGAGTAACTCTTTTGAAGTTGTCTTTAAGTGTTTTTTCTTTTTTTTTTTTTCTAAAAACAAACAGGTCAACACGGATGGATTGGTTCTTAGAGGGTGGTACAACTGTCTGACTTTGGCAATATATGGCTCAGTTGACAGGGTAATAACTCATGAGAGAGAGTCACCTCCTCCACCACCCCCTCCACCTCCACCTCCCCAGCAACAGCCTGGATTGAAAAGAAATCCAAAACATGGTGAGCCTTGGGGGAAGACAGAGACTTTTTTCTTTTAAAAATCAGTGTTACAGTATCCCATCTGAAAATCAAATCCCCAATTCTTCCACATTTTAGATTACAGTGGCTTTCATTTTTCTTTATTATGTCTTTAGTTTCATATGGTCTTCTAGATTTATATTGAATGATTTTAAGTAGGGTCTCATCCAGTGTTTTTATGAGAGTGATTCGTTTGATCTGTTGCTTGTTACTTTGGATAGTCAAAATGCAGTTTAACTTGTGTGAACTCATCAAAATGATGATTGGAATATCAAAAAAAAAGTGATTAGAATAGTATTAAAATCATAACAAGAAATTTTCACAGTGGTAGTTAACTTTGCTTATCTGACTGGTATAAAGTACATTACAAAAGAGTGCTCAGCACTGGTTTTGGAACGGCCATGAATAGAATCCATGGTCTAGTTTCTGCTTCAATTTTGGTTTTAGATTTAAAATTTGAACTATTGTTCAAAGTATGGCTAGAAGACTTCAAAATTTTGAATACTATGTGTAGTAAAAAACAGTTGTAAAAACCAGTTGAGTAAAATGTAAACTTTTTTTAGAAGCAATTCAGATATTATTGATAGAGTTGCAATATGAGTAGTGTCAAAATCAAAATTGGCAATTACTCATGTAAGTTTTAAACAAGTATTATATTAAAAAATCAGTAGTGTTAATAAGCTTGTTTATTGATGTAGTTCTTGTTTACATCAAAAATTACTTAATCAAAAGTGGCTTTGGAAAGTTGCCTCACATAATGCAGAATAAAGATAAAATAAAAGCTGGGCAATGGTGTTCCCTAGTCAAAAGTAGCACTGAAACCCCAAAATTTTCTGCTTTTATTCCTGTGGTTTCATTAAAAGCAAGTTTTTATTTTCCCAATAAATATAGTTGATGGAGAGAAAGAAGACCAATTCAATGGCAGTCCTCCAAGACCACAACCTAGGGGACCAAGGACACCTCCAGGCCCTCCTCCTCCTGATGATGATGAGGATGAACCTATGCCAGTGTCAGGTAGAATGAGAACAGACTGTGTTTTATTTGCTGCACATCATTGCTTAGAGGAGGCAGAATTCTGTGTTCCTTCCCAGTGTGAAGTTTCCTGTCTGCTGTTACTTCTGCTGGACAGATTCAGTTTTAGGAAAGGGATTTGGAAAAAAAAAAAGTTTTGGCCGTTAAATTGCATCATTTTAAAAGACAGTAGATTGAGAATATTGGCTGTTGATCAATGCACTGTTGAACATGCTGCTCATGTTTTATATCAGTGTTCTGTTGACTCTGCTGTCCGTTGTCCTTCTCCATTATTCTGCAGCATCTGCCAAGTTACCCAGTCTCTGTATTGGTTAAAAGTGCTAAGAACTCTACATATGCATAGTCTTGCTGTACTAAGTGATTGTGTTCAGTCAAATCACCTGAAGATTTTCAAGATGCCTTTTTTGCATCTCTGGTATATGTGATGCAGAAAGCTAAAACATATATATTGCTATTAAAGACAATAAAAATATTTCTATAAATACGTTAGCAAAAAAAAAGGAGGGCTGAGGGGAATCTCCTTTATTGGATGCAGGGGGATACATGGTGACAAAGGATGTGGAAAAGGCTGAGGTAGTTAATGACTTCTTTGCCTCAGTCTTTAGTTGGAAGATCAATCATTCTCCAGGTACCCTGGGCTGGAAGACAGACACGGGGAGGAGAATGAACCCTCAATAATCAAGGAGGGAATGGTCAGCCCAAGTGTACGGGACCAGATGGGATCCACTCATAGGGCTAGTCCTGTTTGATGTCTTTGGATTTCAGACAAATCCTCTTATTTCTGAAACTTTGTATCTATTTTTAGTGGTTGGGGAAAAAGATGATGATGTGGACCATAGGGAGGATTACTTTGAGCCGATTTCTCCTGATCGAACATCCATTCATCAAGAAAGCCAGTATTCTGATGATGGAGAAGTAGAGGAAGATCAACCAGAAGAAGGGGAAGATGATGATGATGTGGATGTTGAGGAGGAGGAGGATGAGGATGATGATGATGATGATGATGATGATGGTCATACAGTAGAGAGTATTGCTGATGAGGAAGAAGAGGAGGAGGAGGAAGATGATGAAGATGAAGAAGAGGGTGAAGAGGAGGAAGAAGGTGATGGTAAGTTGTAAAGAGTTTAGAAAAAAAATAGAGGTTTATGAAATTTTGATGGCAGCACCTTCATGAAGAATATGTGCAAAGGGAGCTGAATATTTTTCCCTTGGTTATTGCAACATTGCCTAATCTGTGGTCCTGACCTCTCTCAAGAACAGTATTTTGCTGTGGAATATGTATTGTTTTATAGTAAAACTTTCTATAAATAGAGGAAAATAAATACAGTTGTATAGGTGAGAATGAACATTCAGTCTTGTTACATTTTGTTTAAAAATGTAGGAAAGGGGTGAAAGATTATTTAAGTAAAAACCAAATGAAATTGTTTGTGTAATAAAGTTAGTCACCATCTTCTTGTATTACTTAAGGATCTCACCCATGTCTATGCAAAAATTTCGGGTTGGAAGTTTTATGATAGATGCAATCACAGGAGGAAAATTGGACAATATACTTGTAGTAATGTGTACTCTAGTTAAACTTTTTGCTTTATACATTCTTTTAAATGACTCCATTATTACATAAAAAAACCTGTCAGATGGGGCTTTCACTCGTATCTTGAAAGAGAAGGCTTTTTGTATGTTAGAGTGTGATTGTTCTCTAGCTAGTAATATTTGTATAAAATAAACCATTACTTTGTATTTGGAAGATATTCTCTGAAGTTATGATCTGGTTTATTCATAGCTGATTTGGTAACTTAATCTTTCTCTTTTTAGGAGACGATGGCTATGAGCAGATTTCAAGTGATGAAGATGTAATTGCTGATCTGGAACGTGAAACATTTAAATATCCAAGCTTTGATATTGAATATACTCCTGAGGATCTGGCATCTGTGCCTCCTGTGACATATGAACCTTTTGAAAAGGAGCTTGGACCACTTTTATACTTCAGCTGCCCTTACAAGACTGTGTTTGAAAATGAAGTTGCTAAAATAAAGGACCAAGACCCAGAAAAAGAAAATTCAGGGGCAGTGGAAGGCTCAGTTAAATTAACTGAACTGTTGGAATTATATCAAGAGGAAAGGGGTGCAAAGTGGGTCACTGCATTAGAAGAAATTCCAAGTTTAATAGTAAAAGAATTGAGCTACCTGCTGGTGAAAGACACAAAGCAAGACTATATTACCCAGCTAGTAGACTGGACCCTTCAAGCTTTAAACCTTCAGGTGGCTCTCAAACAGCCCATTGCTTTGAACGTTCGACAACTCAAAGCTGGGACAAAATTGGTATCTTCATTAGGAGAATGTGGGACTCAAGGAATAACGGCACTCTTGCAGGCAGGAGTTATTAATGTGTTGTTTGAACTGTTGTTTGCAGATCATGTATCATCCTCCCTTAAACTTAATGCTTTTAAAGCTTTGGATAGTGTCATTAGTATGACTGAGGGAATGGAAATGTTTCTAAGAGGCGGCGCAGATGTACATGAAAAAAGTGGTTATCAGAAACTCCTGGAACTCATACTGTTAGATCAGACTGTGCGAGTTGTTACAGCTGGTTCTGCAATTCTCCAGAAATGTCACTTCTACGAGATTCTGTCAGACATTAAAAAGGTGGTTGATCAGTTAGCAGAGAACACTCCTCCTCTTCCTAACCACACAGAGCCAGAGCAGGACCAGGACTTGGCAGGACTTGAAAGAACCAACCAAGAATATGAAAATGATGTGGAGGCTCCTATGGACATGGATCATCTTTTGGAATCTTCTAATATAAGTGAAGGAGAGATGGAAAAACTTGTTAGTCTTCTTGAAGAGATCTTTCATTTGATGGAAACTGCTCCTCATACGATGATTCAGCCACCTGTGAAATCTTTCCCAACCATGGCACGCATTACAGGCCCTCCAGAAAGGGATGATCCTTACCCTGTCCTGTTTAGGTATGGCAGTTGCAAATTCAATTTCTAGAGTGTATTTCCTCCAGCTTGGTAGAGATGTATTTCAGGGGTGACTTTGTTGAATAACACTTTGCTAGATATTTCACTTAATTCTTTATTGGAAGATTCTAGATTGTGCATTTGAAGTCTGAGAGAGTTCGATAAGTTAATGTACCTGTTATTTTGTTGGCTTTCTATCAACCTAGAATGCACCTAGCCGGAAGTCAGCATCTCCTTATTACTGGTAACATGCTTGCCCTTCAGTCGCATTCATAGATGCTGACCAGTTGTGCTAGGTGCTGTCCAATTTGAAAATGGTTGTAAACATAGGGTATTTCATTTGTCATTTTGGAGCATGTCTATGTGTGTGGATAAAATAGGTCTGGAATCCCTCAGTCTGCATGTTGAGGTGGCAAGATGCAAGCCAGACTCAGAAGTCATGCGGCTGTGTCAGCGTAGCTCACTGTTACACAGCACAGGCAGAGGAGCTGAGGCCTGCCTGCCTTCAGCCAGTTAAAACATCCCATGGGTTCTTTCTCTGCAAGTTTCTGTCTGGAAAGTATTTCTCTAAATGCTGACAGATGTCTTTGGTAATAGTTGTGTTGGTCATGGCTGAATACAAGTATCTACACACAAAGAGTGTTCAAAAATCACTGCTAGATATGCTATAATGATTGATTTCCTAGCACATTTAAAACATTGGATCTGGCATTGATGACAATTCAAATGCAGCAGATTTAATGAAATATAATGTCCTGTTTTGTGTGTATATAGGGTTGAGGTTTTTTTTGTTTGGGGTTTTTTAATGAAGATCAGAATTCTAGGATTTATTTCTTGTAAATAATATAGCAATTATGTTTTGTAAGGTTTAAATTTTGTACTACTTCATAATTAGTTATTATTTCTTGTAGTCCACACAGCAATAAGTACTGAAGCTAGAAGGTATGTAGTTTTATATAATGTTATTGTGCAGTGTGCACAAATATTTGTAGCATTGCTGATTCTTTTCCTGGTTTTGGTTTGATTTTTTTTTTTCAGATACCTTCATAGTCACCACTTCTTGGAATGCATTACTTTGCTGCTGTCTCTTCCAGTGACAGGTGCTCATCCAGGTGTGCTTCAAGCTGTCCGAGATATATTGCGTTTCCTGGCACAGTCACAGAAGGGTCTTCTTTTCTTTATTTCTGAGCACGAAGCAACAAACTTGTTGGTTAGAGCACTTTGTCAGTTTTCTGATCCAGATCAAGAGGAAGGTCTGCAGTCAGATGGTGCCAACGAGGATACTTTTGCCCTGTGGCTCCTGCATTCAACACAGACATTACAGTGCATTTCAGAATTGTTCTGCCACTTCCAGCGATGCACAGCCAGCGAGGAGACTGACCACTCAGATCTGTTGGGAACACTTCACAACCTTTACTTGATCACCTTTAACCCTGTAGGAAGATCTGCTGTAGCTCATGTATTCAGTCTAGAAAAAAATCTCCAAAGTCTTATTACTTTAATGGAGTACTATTCCAAAGAAGCTTTAGGGTAATGTATGCATTTATTTATTTCCTGTAGTTTTTTTTCATTTTAAAAGTATCTATCTTTTATAAATAATTCAGTACATCTAAAATATTTTTCTTTTAGATCATGATGTTTTTATTTAAAACCAGAACAACTTTTAAGTAGAAGAATGTAATACAAAATCAGGCCTGTCATTTGTAATCAAGTATTTAATACCCCAAATCTGTGTAGGTCATCAACAAAGTTCTTGTAATATATGTAGGGCAGACTTTTGGTTATATGAAAAAATCAGTAAGTAGGCAGTTTTCATTCAAGCATAAAATGTTGCCTGTGAAACAAAAGGTTTGACTGGGTACACAGAGTATACACTACTCTGGGGTGGGGATCTCTCAATTCTTCAAGTTCTTGTAAATGTTAAATACAGTCATTGTTTTCTCTGGACGGGCAGTTGTACTACTTTAGGTAGCAGTGATTTTAAAATGATTTGTGAAACAGATGAAGTTACAGAAAAATATTTGCATGCCACTTGGCTGGATCTCATGGTTTGTTGATGCTGAAGTAAATATGAATGTGTATAATGTAGCAGAAAGTGTTCACTCACCAAAAAGCATAGGAGGAAACTGTCTGGGTTTCTTTCATTGATAATTATGTGGGGCAATCCTTGTTGAAGGTAGAAGTTCTGTACATAGATTTTTAGGGGTCAGATAATGAAAATCTAACAGATATCCAGTTGTATTAGCTGAGATCTAAAGAAATTCCTTATTGTTGTTTCAGAGACTCAAAGTCTAAGAAGTCAGTTGCTTATAATTATGCCTGCATCCTTGTTTTGCTGGTGGTACAGTCTTCCAGTGATGTCCAAATGCTGGAACAGCACTCAGCACCTTTGCTGAAGCTTTGTAAAGCAGACGAAAATAACACCAAGTTGCAAGGTACAGTATGTGTAATTATCAACTGAATTGTTTGAATGTATAGAAGAAATCTTTTTTATGTGGATAATTGGTGCTTCACAGTTGTCTGGTTTGGATAATGAAATTACTTTTCCAGTTGCATCTGATCAGTTGAGTCACTGAGATAATATGTAATTTTTTTTCTCTTAGTGAGAGTTAAATAGGAAATTATTTATACTTAAATTATTTTGCAAGTAAAATAGCTACCATGAATTTTGGATAATTAGAGGAAGTTTGAAGTTATTCAAACTGTGTTGGTAATAGGAGAGCAAATTTCTGTAAAAGTGGACTAGCTAGTCAGTGAGCCTAATCTTATTTTTGTTCACTCTTGTTATTGTTGTGGTTTAATCCCCACTGGAAACTACGTACCACACCACTGTTGCTCACTCCCCCACCCACCCCCAGCTGGATGAGGAGGAGAATCAGGGAAAAACAAGTAAAACTCACGGATAGAGATAAGAAGTTAAATAATTGAAAAGGAGTAACATATAATAATAATAATAATATAATGATATATATTATATACTAATAATACTAATGATAACAACAATAATAATTGTAGTAAACAGGAGAGAAGAGATAAAATCCAAGAAAACAAGTGATACATAAAGTAATTTCCCACCACCTGCTGATCAATGCCCAGCCCCTTACTGAGCAGTGATGAGCCCCTTCCAGGCAACTCTCCCAGTTTTCATACTGAACATGACATCCTGTGGTATGGAATATCCCTTTGGCCAGTTTGGGTCTGCTCTCCTGGCTGTGCTCCCTCCCAGCTTCTTGTGCAGCTCCTCATTCACAGAGCATGAGACACTGGAAAGTGCTTGACTTAGAGTAAGCACAACTTAGCAACAACCAAAACATCAGTGTGCTATCAATGTTGTTCTCATGCTGAATCCAAACCACAGCACTGTACCAGCTACTAGGAGGAAAACAAGCTCTATCCCAGCTGGAACCAGGACAGCGATGTAGTCTGACAGGGTCTTTACTAATAAATAGTCCTGGGACTGTTTTAAGGCACCTAGGTCAACAGGCATGGTGGTCCATGTTACCCTGTTACTACATCTTTTGACATCCAAGCTCTGTCTTGGTGTCAGCTTGTGTTGACTTTCAGATCAGACCTGGGTCACTCAGAAAAATCCTGCTGGGGCCTATTCTGACATCTGAATGTTGTCTGATGTCCAAAGTTGTGCTCTGCACTGGTTACTTGTTTAGACATACCAATAATTTCTTCCAAAACTTAAATGTACTGGAAGAAATCAGAATTCTTCAAAGTTTTAGTTTGAATCTCTCCTCTGCCATGCTCTTATTTTACTCCTCTCCTGATCATCAGACCGCTTTATGAGAAGCAGGGCTAGTTTATTAAACCAAATTGTGAAAACAGTCTGAGTCATCAGTTCATATCCACTTGATCTTCATGTTCTTTTAAATACTTTCAGGAACGATGGGTTTTAAATCTTCAAATCTCTTGTTCCAAAAACCTGGGACTTTCAGGTTATTCTGGACTAAGAGAGAGACCGATAATCTATAAGGACTTCTAGCATGAGTGGAGTACAGAGCAGAGATTGGCTCCATGTCGGCATTTAATAGAAGTTTTGTACTCCGTTTGTAAAAAACCTATTCTGTACATTAAGGGGAATGTGTTTGGGTTCTTTTCTTTAGCTGACAGTGCCCCTTAGTGTCTTTCATAAAAAATGTTTAATTACAGATAATGTAGATAGTGAGATGAAAATTAATTGAGCCTTCAGATTGACTTGAGCCAAATTTTGTCTGTATGCATATATTGCCTGTTCTAAACTTTTATTTTTGTTGATGCTTTTCAGCTGGCTACAGAGGTAGTGTGCCTCACACATTTCACACTTGGCTTTAGTACCTATTGTGTAAATTAGGTACATTTTGATTGAAAAAGGTTTTATGATCATGAATTCACTGACTTAAGTCTTTTTTTTTTCCCTAGAGCTCAGCAAGTGGCTTGAGCCTTTGAAAAACCTTAGATTTGAAATAAATTGTATTCCAAATCTTATTGAATATATCAAACAGGTCAGTAAAATACAAGTAGATGCTATCTTTTACTTATGTTCTATAAGCTTAGACCTTTTGTAGTCTGGTATTTTGTCTTAGATTTGTACTAACATATGATATTTAAAAATACATACTGTTATCCAAAATAGATGTTTTTGTTAAAGCTTATGATCTAAGCTGGGTCTTGCATTGTTACATTTATTGAAACAAAATCTAAGGTAAATGTACAATGCAAAGGTCATTTAAATCTTTTAGCTTCCTGTAAATCACAATGCAAATGTTGATGCTCTTTTTTTTTGTTTCTGCCTTATATATGACTGCTTTCCAAAAGGCGAAATAATTAAACTTAAATTTTGTGATATACTTACAGTAACTAAATACAGAATTTGAATACTAAGGTAGCAATATACTCATAAAGTCCTTCCTTGTAATACAGGCTCTTCCCTTTTTTCTTTTTCTGTTCCCCTAAAAGAATATTGACAGTTTGATGACCCCAGATGGAGTTGGTCTTCCCACTGCACTTCGTGTTCTTTGTCATATTGCATGTCCACCGCCGCTGGTAGAAGGTACGGCTGATGTATTTGTACAGGTTAAAGTACAAACCTTACTTCTTTGAGCCTTCTACTTAAACCTGGCTAAAGTGTAACTGTGAGAAACAGGAGAAATTAGACATGCAGAAATGTTATTTCTTTTCTGTACAGGTCAACAGAAAGACCTTAAATGGAACCTTGCTGTTATTCAGCTCTTCTCTTCCGAGGGAATGGACACCTTCATCCGGGTGTTACAGAAGCTGAACAGCATCCTTATTCAGCCTTGGCGACTCCATGTCAACATGGGCACCACGCTGCACAGAGTTACTACTATTTCTATGGCCCGCTGCACACTTACTCTCCTTAAGACAATGCTAACAGAACTGCTGAGGGGTGGATCCTTTGAATTCAAGGACATGCGTGTTCCTGCAGCACTTGTTTCTTTACACATGCTCCTCTGCTCTATTCCTCTCTCAGGCCGCTTAGATAGCGATGAACAAAAAATCCAGAATGACATTGTTGATATCTTACTGACTTTTACACAGGGTGTTAATGAAAAACTTACCATTTCTGAGGAAACTTTGGCGAACAATACTTGGTCTTTAATGCTGAAGGAAGTTCTCTCTTCAATTTTGAGAATTCCTGAAGGCTTTTTCTCTGGACTTATACTGCTTTCAGAATTGTTGCCTCTTCCACTGCCGATGCAAACTACTCAGGTATAATTTAGATGTATTTAGTTTTTAAAGAATTTTTATTGTTTATAATCCTTTGACCATTTTTGCAGTGGTGGAAAAAACAGATTTGTGAAAGGATGAATTAAAGTTCTTGCAAAGCATTTGTGCTCATAGAGATTCTTTGTAGATAAGTCTTTTTCAGCAGAAACAAAATTGGTATTATTTGGCATTTTCTTAAGTTAGCAGTCATATGTTGTTCTTTTGTCCCTTGTGAGATTATCTAGACTGTCTCTGAAAGCTTTTAATTTAATTCTGAATGCTGAACTTGGTATATTAAGGCTCTTCTTTCTTTTGTCATGGATCTTGGATTTGTGATCCTTCATAAGTAAGCATGAAAGGTGTGTGACAACCCATGCTCCTGAAGGAATACCTAATTTACTGGCATCATGTCCTGTCGTTTGGTGACAGTGAAAATGGCATTCCATGTTTTTAATGAGGACAGTACTCATACTTAGTTTTTGTTTATACGTTGTGATAGAATTCAGGTTTTACCATAAAAATTAACAGGAAAAACCCTGCTGCCCTTCTATTCCTGCAGGTAATAGAAGCCCATGATATTGCAGTGGCACTCAACACCCGGAAGCTGTGGAGTATGCACCTCCACGTGCAGGCCAAGCTGATACAGGAGATCGTTCGATCCTTCTCTGGTTCGTCTTGCCAGCCCATTCAGCATATGTTGAGGCGTATTTGTGTTCAGCTGTGTGACTTGGCTTCACCTACTGCTCTCCTCATCATGAGGACGGTATTGGATCTAATTGTAGAAGACCTGCAAAGGTATTTTTGTTTTCTCTTGCAAAGATTTCGTTAATGAACTGTTAAATTCACCTTGCTTCTGCGGAGTAGATTTTGCAGGAGGAAAATACTTTTGGAAATACTGTTCATTATGGGCTGAATGAATTCTCAGTCCGGTGCTATGTGCTGAGTCGTGATAATGCTTAAGGTTGCCAGAGAACCAGCTCATCCTTTAAGTTGTGATGTAGACAGTTTCATGTTGTGTGTTTGTGGTAAGTATTTTAGGAAGGTTTTCTTCAGGCTGGCCTTGCAAAGCCTCATCTCGCCTATGAAGTGCTTTTAAGGACCTGTAAGACACGAATAAGAAAAGTAGGCCAGTAAGGTTTGCTATACTGGGATTACATATGTGTAGATGTTTGTAAACTGGAGGAAGTTGAATGATAGAGATTCAGAGGGTTTTGAAACAATGAGTGCTCTTCCTTTAAAAGCACCGTTATCCACAGAGATACTGTTTATATAAAAGCGTATTTATCTTACTCAATTAGATGCCCTACAGTGTGTTAAATGCATAGTAGATTAATTAATTTATGATGTGACCAGAAATTCTTTAGTGAAAGTTGAGCAGTTTGCAAAAAGTAAATGGAACTGTAAGTTTAAGTATGCAGACTAGGTGGATTTTTTTCTAAAATGCATAATTATATGACTCCTGTGATGGTTGTTTCTATAGTTTCTTAGATCACTTTAAAACAGCTTTTTCACAGTGCACTGATACCCTTTCAGCAACACAGAAGATAAAGAGAAACAGTACACTGGACAGACCACTCGATTGCTCGCTTTATTGGACGCCCTGGCTTCACATAAAGCTTGTAAATTGGCTATTTTGCATCTTATCAATGGAACTAATAAAGGAGATGAAAAATATGCAGAGGTTTTCCAGGAGCTCTTGGCTTTGATGCGATCAGCTGGGGACAATGTCACTCATCAACAGTGTGCTGAATATGTAACTTCCCTTTTGCAGTCCCTCTGTGATCAGGTATTTTCTATATTTAATGCATAATGTGTGTTGATTATTGTAGCAGACAAATTAAATAAGATTGTTTCTTAAGTACCTTTTTTTTTTCCAAAATTAAAAATAATCAGCATTGTTAAAACACGAGAAGAAAAAGTGTGCATGGTTGGCTGCTTTGGCAGATTTACTGCCTTCTTGGTCTTGAATGTAAATGCTTTCCATTTCATGACTTGTCTTCCACTGTTCTGGTAGCTCATCAGAGACCAGAAACTGAATGGCACAAAGATTGCCTCTCTGATCGGCTGAGATGGATGTAATTTCTCCGTGTGGGCCACTGACAAAACTTGAGTTGTCACTGTTCACTTCTTACCTAGTTAAAAATATATATATATCTCTTAGGGGTCTAACTGAAACCTCTTGAAAATGTATTCCAAATATGAAGATGTGTATGCTATGCTGGTACCATAAAACTCCTCCATTAAAAAAAGGCAGAAGTTTCTCTAGAGCAAGATAAGAAATGTTAGTTGAAAATTGATTTATAGACTAGCCTTAGTAGTTTCTCATTAACGTGTGCACAGATTTGCATGTCATTATTTGTGTCACTAGTGCGTGTATTTATTTGATCTAGTGCTTACCCAGTTACACAAAAGACGTTTGGATGTTGTTGGTCAGTAGAGATAATCAGCCATTTGCATATAAACAAGATCTCTCTGCCCATACAAATTCATTGTGAAAATCAGTCTTGTTTTATTTTATGTAAAATATGGAAGTGACAGTAGGTGCTAGACTTCCTAGGTGGTGTCTGCAGCCTCTTAATTTTCACAGAACCACAGAATTAAATAATATTTCAAATTGGAAGGGACCCATAAGGATCATCAAATCCAACTCCCTGTCCTTTGCAATAATATCTAAAACTAAACCATGACTAAGAGTGTCATCCAGGTGCTCTCTGAACTCTGACAGGCTTGGTGCCTAACCACATCACTGAGGACCCTGTTCCAGTGACTGACCAACTTCTCAGTGAAGAACCTTTTCCTAATGTCCAACCTGAACGTCCCTTGATGCAGCTTCATTCCATTTCCTGGTGTCCTGCTGGTCACCAGAGGGAGGAGAGCACCTGCCCTGCTGCTGCTCCCCTTGAGGCACTTGTAGATTACTGTCAGGTCACCCTTCAGCCTTCTCTTCTGTAGGCTGAACCAGCCAAGGGACTTCAGCCTCTTCCTGTGTTTTGACCAGTGTTTTGAGATTGAGGGACACATTGACTACCTAGGCAGGAAACTGTGTATGTTACCCAATGACTGTTTGGCTTTTGTTTGTAGCTCTGCTACAATATTTCAGAATTTGAATCTTCTATGTTTTAGAAATAAATAACGGTTTGTAACCCTTAACAGAACTGCATAAAAAGAATTCTCTAGATTAGTATTTTGCTGGTCAGTAATAACTGAAATACTGGAATAAGATGATAAAGGGATAGTGAAAGAACTCAGTGCTTTTGACTTCATGTATGGTTTATACTTACTACAGGCATACAGAATGCATTTTTACTATGTGTGTAATAATCATTCTTTTAGGATATTGCACTTATTTTACCAAGTTCATCAGAAGGCTCTGTGTCTGAATTAGAGCAGCTTTCCAACTCCTTACCAAGCAAAGAGCTGATGCCCTTAATTTGTGACTGTCTGATGGAAACATTAATGAATTCTGAGAGCAGTTACAGTTGTCTGCTGACATGCATCCGAACAATGATGTTCCTTACAGAGCATGACTATGGCTTCTACCACTTGAAGAGGTATGGTATTTTATGATATCACTGACAGCTTAAAATTGTTTAAAAACTTCTGTAGTGCAAAATAATTTCCTACATGCTTAGTAGAAAATGTTGAGGATAAGGCACCTAAGCTTTTGTTTCTCTTTGGGACCTCAGTGTTTTACTCAGTATTTTGGTCTTCCTTCACACTCTCAGTAATTTCTGCAGTATGCACACAGAAGCACTTTATTTCGAGAAGCAAACAAAGCATTGAAAAAAGGTTTGTACAGTCTGTTTCCCCACTCCAAGCCTGGAGGATTCGAATGAGATATAGTGCTCTTGTTCTTTCCTTTTTGAGACACTCACAGAGCTCTCATCTGGAACACTGGAGAACTGTCTGTAATTCCTCTATTTTTAGGAGATTCAGTTTGTACTTCCCCGAGTGTTCTGACCTCCAGACAATTAAGGCCTTAGAAATGAGTTTGTTTTTTTCCAAACTATTTTTGTTAACTCCACTCACTTGGAACAGAACATATATGTGCATTGGACCATATTGTGTTATTTTGACACTGGATTATTTATTCTATATTTGGACCTGTTTCTGTTTGCTGAAGTTGAGGTGCAGAGGCAAAAAGGTGAGGTTTGCAGAGAGAAAAAGGAGCCTTGTCAGTACAGTGTTGTTCAAAGCACTTTAAGCAGTGCTGTTGGATGTAAGAAGCCATACAACCACCAATGAAAAATTAGCAAGTTACAGATGCTGTTCTTTCTATGATCCCATGTGTCCAGATGTCAGCTTCAGTGCACAGCCTTGCTATTTCTGTGTTCATGTTGCCTTTACAGTTTGTTTTCTGCAGTTAGGCATCATGGTATGCAGTGAAATTGTAGCTGCAAGCATGATCCTGCTTCATACATAAGGTCTTTGTGCAAACACATATTTCTGTACTTCAGTACTTCAGTCCCTTTTCTGCCGAAGATGAAATTATAATTTTTTGAATGTTTTGGAGGTAGTATATATAGCTGTGTATGTGCAGTCTGAAATAAATGCAGAGGGTACTGGTGAAAATGGGAGTCTAGTACAGAGAAAATAGTGAAGCTCCAGCTTTGTAATCAAAGATCAACTTGATACTTGTAAAATTTGTCAAGTTTATTTTCCTTATAACTAGTTATGGTGGAATGGTAACAATGTATGTACTAATAAAGTATTTTCTCTCTTTGTTTTTCAAACAGCTCTCTAAGAAAACACAGCAATGCTCTGTACACTGTATTAAAGCGAGTAATAACTAGTTTCAGCAAAGACACGGGTGAACTCGCCTCTTCATTTTTGGATTTTATGCGGCAGATTCTAAACTCTGATACGCTGGTAAGTGAATATGTATTGAATACTTAAACTCAGCTGCACTTCTCTGAAACCTGCGGTGTGAGACATGTTCAGGAACAATTATTTCAGAAAGCAGTTGATTCTGCAGATTGCTGGGTAAGGCTTTTCCATCAGTAGTGTCAGTGCCATCTTTATTTAGTTTTTAATGAAATCTGTGAGAGCTGGGCAGAATGTATGTTTAGTTAGTAAGAGGGTTTTTCAGCGGGAAGAAGAGCCTATCGGTTCATACTGATTTCCTACTATTCACTTTCCTAAGTGAATAGTATGCTGTGGTGTCCCAGTTTTAGATTCACAGCATCCTGTTAGAGAGTTGCTATACTGATATGTAGTATAGAAAGGACTATAAAATACTTGTTAATTCTGTGATACAGACCTCATCTTTTACGGGAAAGGGTTGCTTTCATCTTGATGCAGTATATAAACTTGCCTGTTGAAATGTACTTCGTTAAAATAATTTACATCATATGTTTTTAAATCAAGAGGTAACTCATTTTACTAGATTTGCTCTAATGTGTGTTTGAATTCAAAGGGGTTTGCAGTCCACAAATACAACATTTGTGTACTTATTCCCCAACTGTCAAATATTTCAGGGATGTTGTGGAGATGATGGAAGCCTTATGGAAACAGATGGATCCCATCCAGGCAGAACGCTGGGTCTTACCACTGCAGAGTTAAAACATCTACTGCAGAACAAAGAAGAAACCCCAGAAAACCTGCTTCTTGATCTGGAGAAACATGTTATGGTAAAAGAATTCAAATAACCAGGTTGATGTTGCAGTTTTCTGTATGCATGTCCTAAGATCTGAGGCAGTTAATGGTGTCATGGAAGGCAGCAAATGCCAACAGCAGAGGGTGTAGGGTAGTGGTGAAGCAGATTATTAATGTAATAAACAACAGGAGCCCTGGCTTAGCAATGGCTTGATGTTACTTGATGTTACTGGTGGTAACAAGTGGAATTAATACTGGGGGCTGGATATTGTTGGATGTTTTCATCAGAAGCCTGAAAAATGGATACATCTTCAGTGAATTTGTAGGATGGGGGGGTGACTAATCTGACGTACAGCAAAGCCTCAATCCAGGGAGACCTCAATAAACATTTTAGGATTGATTTAGCAGAAGGTTTGTGTGACTTACTAGGAAAAATGCAAAGGTCTGCAGTGAAAGGAGGATAGCAGTCTGGGCTGAAAAGGGCTGGGTGGTTATGTTGGTTGATAGGTTGGATGTGGGCTGCCAGTGCACGGTCACTAGAAACAAGTGAGTGTGTTCTGAGCCATCCTGGAAGGAGCATGGTCAGCACTTCCAGGGACCTTACTGTCTCCCTCCACAGGATGCTGCTGACCTCTCATGTAGAGTGTTGTGTTCACCTTTAGCCAGCTTTGCCCTCTCACAAGTTCTAGAGAGACCTGGGGAGACTGGAGAGGGTTCTACCAAGGTGGTCAGGGACCTACAGCACATGTGCTACAGAGAGAGAGAAGGAAGAAGCTGGGCTTGTTTAGCCTGGTTAAGAGGGTGCAGGAGCTATTTCAGAGTTTCCCACAGCTATTTGGGGAGATAGTAACAAAGATGGTGGAATCAAACTTCTTTTGGTAATTCCAAATGATAAATCGAGGGGCAATGCCCCCAGATTGTGGCTTCTGAGGTTCAGGTTGACATTGGGGAAAAAAAAGTTAATGACTGAGAGAGAAGTGAAGCACTGAACAGGTCAGTGTGGCTGTGTGCTCTCCGTCACTGGCACTTCTTTTAGACATGGCTGGATAAAGTTATGGCTGACCTGATCTGGCTTTGATGATAGTCCTGCTTCAAGCAGTGAGGGTGGGGATTGGACTAGAGGACATGCAAAATTCAATGCATCCAACTTTTTGTGATTAAAACTGCAAACTAATATTCAAATCTGATTCTGTGTAACTGATGGCAGCCATGCAATAGATAGCTACTTTAAGAGAGTCCATGAAACAGCTGCTTCACAGCCTATTGATCACAAATGCCTTTCCAGTGCTATATTCCCTTCTGTCCCTTCCCTGGCTGCCTACATCTATGGTAAGAGATTAAAAGCCACAATTGTTTTGAATGAGAAACAACAGACATTGGAATGCTTTAACAGAGAGCTTCTTAAATAAAACCTGGGGCAATGTCTTCCTTGGGACTGTTATAACGGATATTGCATCAACTGGGAATGAAACCTAGAATGTGTGTGTGGTGACGTGGTATAATATCACATCCAGGAGCTCTCTGCTGTTGTTTGTGTACTTGGGTGTCTTGGTTTCACTGTTTGTGGCTGGATAGACTGTTGTATAGTACCTTCCCCCTTTTTGTATAAATAAGCAGAGTGTGCTTCCTTCTCTGAGGAGGAGAAAAAGTTCTGACTTGTTCTGTGTTGACATAGGATCGTTCTAAGGAAGATGATGGCCTTGAATCCTTACTGGACAACATTGTTGGAGTGAGGCAGATGTTGGAATCAGCAGGTGATTCTTGTCCACTGAGTGACCAAGATGTTGAGCCTACTCTTTCTGCACCAGACTCTCTTCAGAATTTGTTTAACAACAGGTAAAATGGTTAAGTGTGTCAGCTTACCTGTGATTTACTTAAGAAAATGGAGTAATTTATGCATACATAAATTAACTATGTTAAAAACAAGATCTAAACAGCACTGTTGTCACTACTACCCACTAGGCCCAATGTATTGAATGTCATGTAAGCATCAAGGGTAAGGCAGCAATGTTCACCCCAGGTTCTGTGGTGCTGTGTACGCTTGCAGTTGGTTGTGGTTCATAACCAAACAGGCCTTGGGCATTGTTTTGTTGTAGGACTACATACGTGTTGGCAGATGTGATGGATGACCAGCTGAAGTCCATGTGGTTCTCACCCTTTCAGGCTGAAGAAATAGACACTGACTTGGATATGGTAAAAGGCTTCATTAACATATCTGAAGTGAATTTAAGAATGAGGGTTAATCTGAACTAGTAGCATCAGAAATTCATATGGCCAAATGGTTTGTTTCCCTGAGCTCACCTTTCTAAACTGACCCAGATAGAGAGGTTGGCATTTGGTAAAGGGGCTATCAAATGCCTTCAGGTTGACTTGGAAGCAGCTACAAAATCAGGACCTTTTGCACTACCCTAGGGGAACAGTTTCTGTGTCAGTCCCAAACTGCTTTTGCACTGCTGTTGAGGCTTTTCATCAATTTGTATTAAATGTAGAAAAGAATGTGATTTAATTTCTTCTCATTGCTTGTCTTCTGTCATTGCAGTAATATCCACAAAAGCCTGATAGCTACACTTTTTAAAATTTAAATCTTTGCTATGATGTGACAAAAGTGGGAAACATGGCAGTAGTAAATGAAACTACATGAACAAAAGCTTTTCACAGTTTTTGAAACTTTTATTATCTAAACTTTAAAGCTAATAGTGAAAAATACATTTGCATTCTTGGTTTTTTAAAACTAAGGAATTGGCAGTGTCTTAATTTCTTGTGTGAGAAATAATCAGTTTCTGTTGACTTCATTGCCTTTATTCTTTTTTTAGTTTTACTCTTTTAATTAATGTGCAATATAGTTGTGTTTTAATTTCTTAAGCAAAACCAGAATGGTTGATTCTTGTATACAAGTGACATTTATAAATTTATAGGGCTGTAACTTAAGCAAGAGAATTATCCCACTGCAGGTCATTAAATGACAAGACAGATGTTCATATTTGAGAGCTATGCCCTTCACTGCTTTTGTGTTCAGATCAGTCAAGATAATTTTGCTGCAGCTCTGCTGCTTGTTTTGTTTTGTTACTGCTGCTCTTTTTGTTTTTTGGAGGTGCTAGTAATGACTGTTTTGATAAAACTAAATTCTCTCATTGAAGGTAAAAGTTGATTTAATTGAACTGTCAGAGAAGGGCTGCAGTGACTTTGACTTGCAAGCTGAATTGGAGAGGTCATTTTTGTCAGAACCATCATCTCCTGGACGCACAAAAACCACAAAAGGCTTCAAGCTCGGCAAGCACAAGCATGAGACCTTCATAACTTCAAGGTAAAATGAGTTCAATGAGTTAACAGTGTCTTCAGCACTGATTTGTACGTTGTCAAAATGTCCAATACCTTTCAAATTGCATCTCCAATATGGAGAATGCCTGACCATCAGTAGTACAGTGTTACATTAACTAACTCATGGCTTGTCATGACAGTGGGAAATCTGAGTACATAGAGCCTGCAAAGAGAGCTCATGTTGTGCCACCACCCAGAGGAAGAGGAAGGGGAGGATTTGGACAAGGAATTCGACCACACGATATCTTCCGTCAGAGGAAACAGAACACAAGCAGGCCACCCTCCATGCATGTGGATGATTTTGTTGCTGCAGAGAGCAAAGAAGTGGTTGCTCCAGATGGGATACCACCAGCCAAAAGGCCACCAAAAGTGTCACAGAAGATTTCTTCGCGTGGTGGGTTCTCAGGGAATCGTGGAGGACGAGGAGCTTTTCACAGTCAGAACAGGTTCTTTACACCACCTGCTTCAAAAGGTATGTTGGTTCCTGTACTAGAACTGGAGTAAATGCATGCTAAAATTGCTTCAGTAATACTAACCCAATTTCCTAGCAGTTCATCATCCCCAGTGTGAGATCTTCCTGAAGCAGTGTTGTTGGAATGAGTTGTTTAGCACTAGGAAAGGCTCTCTTGAAGGTGAGAACCTCCAAAGCTGTGCAATTGAAACAAGGCTGTGAATTCCCATGCTGCCTCTCTGCCTCTTTTTTACAAAAGGAGTCATCTGTTTTAGAAACTGTTGGAGTGCTTCCCTGCCTTTTGTGACATGGTAGTTCCTGAAATCAAGCAACACAGTACATATCTGGGTTAAAATGAGGCTTTGGAATAAAAAGATGGAAGATCCTGACAAGAATAAGATGAAATTTTCAGTGAACCTGGAGATTGTAGCCTACAGAGTGTTAAGTTTCTTTCATACATAGACAAGATTGCATTCCTTTTCCTTCCATCCCATAATTAGGGCAAGTCCTTGCAAAGTAGAAACAGAAAAGGCTTCCATTTATAAACTTACAAATACTAGGATTTACTTCACCTCAAAATCTGAAAGTATAATCTGTGTTAATACACTAGATAATGTGGAATTCTTTTAAACTTGAGTCCTTGCCTGATAAATAGATCTGTTCCCCCGATTCTGTGCAGAATAGAGTAATTTGTAGACTTCAAGCTGGAATACTGTGGGTATGTTGATACAGAGTATCTTTATCTATTTAAATTGTGTAAATATTATGTTACCACCCTGAGTACTGTGAAGATTGAAATGGAAAAAAACCCAAACCCAGTGATGTTTGCTCAACAGTGTGTTGGTTTTTCTCTCCCTATCTAGGAAATTACAGTCGTCGTGAGGGCGCTCGAGGCTCAAGCTGGAGTGCACAGAGTACGCCCAGGGGAACCTACAATGACAGTAGAGGTGGTCAAAGCAATTTTAACAGGGGTCCACTGCCACCACTGAGACCATGAGAATTCCTTGAATTTCATTTTTGCTTTACAAATGAAACCATGCAAGGATGCTGCAGACACCTTGAAATTCAGCAAATGTTTTAAGCATATATGAACAGTTGTCACTGAGACTGTGTCAAATACGTGCTTTCATACGACCTGCCCTGTAACCCATAGAACTTGCTGAATTGAACACTTGATCGCAGAATCTTAATTTTGCACTCAGACTTTTGTCATTCGGTTGTCTTCGTACCTCCATGGTAATCATAGCGCAATTAAAGCAGCAGTGCTTGCCTAAAAGAAAAGTGAAAATTAAAAGGAGGAAACAGACGCTGTTTGTATCTCATCCTCTTTTTGTTTCTTACGCTTTCGCAGCAGCTTCTCCGCCTAGGGCTTTTTTTTTTTTTTTTTCCAACTGAGTATACTTTTCTTTGCTTTAAGGCTACCGACCGAGTCCTCGCGATCGTGCTTCCAGAGGCCGCGGAGGAATTGGACCGTCTTGGACAAGTGCTAATAGTAGTAGCAGTGGTGGCTCAAGAGGAAAGTTTGTTAGTGGAGGCAGTGGAAGAGGTCGTCATGTACGTTCCTTCACACGATAAAATAAGACCTAATGGTGGAACAGCTCAACCTTGTGGACTTCTGTGAAGATGACAAAGAAAGCAGCGTCACTAATGGACCAATTCAGAGTTTCTGGTATCTGGAGGACACCAAGAGAATATTTTTGTCTGAAGAAAAAGCTTTTGTTTGATACAAGACTTGAAATTTCAATAAAATTCAAGACTTTTTGTGTACAATTGTAAATTTTTTGTTGCTTTTGAAAGAATGTTTCAATTTTTTTGTGGATTTCAGTAGACAATACTCAGTAAAGCAGCTCTTTGAGTTAAGACTTGAAGGACTTCTTAAATATTAATTGTGCCAAAAGAAAGGTGCAAGTGTTTTGTGTGTGACTTATTACTGCAAGAAAATTTAAAAATATGTATGTAAGGCAATTTTGTTCTTTTCTCTCAGGTTTAGAGCCATTAACCCTTTTTTTCCTTTGTTATTTTGTTAGCCGGTCTGGGTTATTAATGAATGAAGTGTATCTGCCATCAGGTGAAGTAGCTGATGATAGAAAATTGACTGAAATTAATTAATCTGTTAAAGAATACAAATGGAAATGTAATTTATGTAGGTTTTGTTGTACTTCTTGGGTAATGAGATTAGAAACTTCTAAGTCCCACACCAGGTAAAATTTGAATAAAATCTCTCACTAACTTAAGGGAGAATAAGTCAACATTCCGTCACTTACTTTACAACTCCAGCCCATGCATAAGGAGCACAAGAGTTATTCATTGGAAAGCACTGTATACTTTCAGTTAAAAAGCAAGATACTCATATCATTGGAGAATCTGGAGATAATTTGTTGCCTGCCTCTCCTCTGCCCAACACAGCTGAGGAGAGGGCAGAGACACAGATGTATAACCTGAGCAATCATGTAGTGAGGTAGTGATGTGAAACCTTCTCTATGAAGAGTTGGGTTGGAGTTTTGTTCCTACAATTAGACTGAGATACAGTGCAAAAAGAAAAACTTTGAGGAGTTGGAATTCATAAAGAAATGTCACTACTAGATTCAATTCTAAATTTATTTTAATACTGAATTCAGTGAAGTAAGGTTTTATGTGTTTGCATTCCTTTGGGCTCCATGGGTTTCATAGAATGAACAGATACTCAGTAGTCATTGCATTTTTGGGTGGGGTGTGGTAGCCTTGCCTAAAGGCCATATGCAATCTTTGCAGATGAGCTCCACTGTCAGACTTAGCTTGCTTTTCCCTTATGCTTTGGTCTGTTGACATTACAGAAGTGCTTTGGAGGGGTCTTACTCTACTTAAATATGGTGCAGTTCTTGTTTTACGTGATTTTGACTTATTTTGTCTGCCTAGACTCATGAACTTTAACACCCTATTTTAACTGTTTCTGAATTATGGTATTATGTTAAATTGAAATTTTTTTAGCTTTATACTGCCTGACTAAATTGAATAGGTTTTTCGTTTGATACATAGAAGGCCTCTATTAGCTGTATTTTTTCTGTGTGGAGACTCTGAGACAGTGTCCCATTGCTTGGGAGGTGATTTGAAAAACCTATGAAAGTGGGAAACTTCCATGAATTGACTGGGTGCACCTACAGGGAACAATATCGGTTCATAAAGGGTTTAAACTTATTTAAAATAACATGGACAGATTTAGATTGGAAGCCAAACAATTTTCTGAATGGTAAAATAACAGGGAGATGTAATTTTACTAATAATTGTAATTAATAAAATGGGTGGAGCTTTCACAGGCATTACTGTTATTAATGCTATTTTTTTAAGGAGCACTGCATAAATATTTTTAAAGCTGACTCACTCCTTTATACCATGTGTTTAAGGTGGTTTTATTTTTTTAGAAATTTTACTGTTTTCGAAACTAGCAGGGATATAAATCATTTGGTTTCTGTCAGGGAATTTGAAATGAAAAGTAAAGAAAAGTGTCAAGCATGGAATAAATACATAAATATTGAGTACTGGTTCTTCAGAGTTTAAAATACACAGCATGTCACATTAGTAATTTTCAAACTAGGAGGAAATAAAGGGTTGGTTACATTGGTGTATGAAAGCTCTGTAAATTTAGTTAAACTTGAAAAAAGAAGTGTGTGTATATCATGTTTGTTTTGGTTTTTTTTTAATTAATGAATTTAGTTCTGTGACTGTTCAATGCAAAGTGGTTCCTTTCATGGATAAATTCAGCATGAAATAATGCTGTTTAAAACTCAGGTGTTACTTGGTTTGCCCTTTAAAATAGGATTGCTACTGTGAGTAAGTAACACTTTAAAGTGCTTAATTTTGCTTTTGATACTCTGGCTAAAAAAAGAAATTGTCAGGTTTTGTTTCCTGACTGGAGCACCAGGAAGTGGCTAACTTTAGAGATTCCTGTGCTTACTTGATGAGCAGAACAGTGGCAGGGGGGGAGTGAGGCAGAAGAGATCTCCAATGCAGCACGGACAGACAAAAGCACAGTTTGTGTTTGGCATAAGGGTGAGACAAGTTGTGTGTGGGTTTTTTTGCCTCCATAATCTTTAGCTGCAATGCAGTCTGTAATGTGGCTGAGGGCCAGGTGCAGATGGAGAGGTGTAGGAGATAAACAGGTTATCTGCCAGCTCCCGGGCTGGTCTCTAGTTGTGCCATGTTAGCTTTCAGCCTTTTTTTTCCTCCCCATCGGGTAACAGAATGTGTCTAGATGGTGAAGGCTGAGGCCTGCATGCAGCAAATTCCTGCTTGAGTGCCCCGTGTCCAGATTGCTCATGTTTAAGCAAATACAACAGCTCGTTGTTTGTTGGGGAAGATGAAACAGGAAGGCCTGGTGGATATGATTGCCTGACAAAAGATTTTGGGAATATGAAAACTACAGGCAACATCGAAATGAAAGCCACTTTTGAAATACCAAGTCTTAGTTACTGAACAACTAGAAAACAATGGTATGGCCACTGAAGTAATCCCCTCTTGATTGAACAATACCCTCTGCTTGCAAGCGGTCCAAGGGTCAGAGCAGACCCTACTAGCTCAGCAGAAGGGGTCCAAAGAGTAGTTTTTAGAAGTTAAGATGTAACACTCTATGGTAATATAAGAACTCTTATAGGCTGTATGTAAATGCTATAGGATTTGTATCTTGTATTAGATTGGTTAGTGACAATTAGAATATTCAGTACAGAAGATGATTTATTGTATTGTAACCAGGACTTCAGACACTTCTACTTCGATTCTCACTTCCACTTCTTCTCACTTCCACTTCTATTCCTTCCTTACTTCCACTCTTGCTCTTACACCCTCTCTCTCTCTCACCTGCTTGCTCTCTTGGGCCTGCTCAGAGCTGAGTCTAGCAGCTCTGAGCAGTGCCCCAATACCCACGCCCTTTACAATAAACCGACTGTGTCCCGAGACCTGCCTATAGAGATCTCTCCGTCACCGTCTCCATCCGTTACCGTCTACGTCCGGCCGTCCCGACAGGACCCCAAGAACCCCCGAAACCTACAGTTGTTTTGCTCTTCTTACATGTTCATATCCCACCTGGGTTTTTGTAGTGGCCATAAAAACTTGCATTATGGATGAGATCCCTGCATTTGATGGACAGAGAATGAGTTTTTCCCTTCTTGCCCCATCATTTTCCTGTTGTCTCTGCAGGACTGGAGTGCCATACTCCAGGAATTCTCAACTTTTGCCAGTGTTTTGCCTTCCAAGCAGCTGCTCATCCCATTCAGAAACTCCCATCTATGAGGCAGGAGGGAAATCCTGGAGAAGGGATAGTTTGACTGAACACCTGCTTTGTTTACTGCTCCCTCTACAAGGGAAAATGCAGCCTTACCTGCTCCAGGGCACCAAACCTGTAACTGTAGTGCATTCATGACTCCCGTGCTCTGCAGGCCAGTGTACCTAAATGTTGCCATTCCATCTGATAAAGAGGGTACTCAAACTTCTGTACAGAATGAAGTGAACCGAAGTGTGTTAATGATGATGTAGACCCTTTATTAGTTCAACTTTTATACAAAGTGTACTTCAAAGTGATACAAAGTGTTACTGTTTCTTATACAGCCTAGAGATTAAGATCTGTTTAGCGCTGGTTTATCCTTGTGCATATAAAGGTAGAAAACGTAAATAGACTGGCAGCGACCCATAATGCTGGAAGACAGTTCAGTGTTTACTCTGTTAATAGAAAGTTGCATAGAATTGTAGGTGTTTATAAAGGCATCTTCTACGTGGTAAAATCTCCCTGACCTACCGTACTCCATCTGACAACAGTACGGGGGAAAGGCAAGGCTAGTATTGCTCCCTGTCAATACTACCCAGCACTTCTAAGGAAAGTGGCTGTAGAGAAGCACCATGCCAGAAACATCCAAGAAGACAGCACATGGAAAATTTCATTTGCAAGGCTACCCATTTCTGTAAATTAGGAACTGTTTGCAACTGGGGTCTATTAATACATTACTTCATACAAACACCTAAGAACATTTCATATAAAACCACTTTTGGCCAGTCAAAATACATCACTATAGCAGGTATTTTGCTTGAGTGTGCAATTCCCTTCCCTTCTATGCTGACAAGAAACTCTTGTAGATGAAAGTTCCACGTACTTTACTTAACCACTTGCTCTCTCAGAGTTTTGTTTGTGAATCTCCCAGGCTTGGTACTCTGACATTGTGTACCCACCTAACTGGATAAAGACTTAATCTCCTTTTAATTCTAATGCCATGTTAACTCCCTGCCACACACTGGCAGCTCACACTGGTAAGCCTGGTGCCACAGGCTGGTGCAGCAGCATCACTGCTTTTGGGCTGAGGGAACAGTCACACCACATTTATGTGTTCCTCTCTTTGCTCTCCCTCTTCCAGCTGCAAAGAGCTAGAAGCAGCAACTCAAAATACAACAGTTTGCACAGTTACTGGTCCACTTGAGTAGCAGTTCCACTTGTGAGGAAATGGAACTGATTAAAGTGTGATTTAGTATGAGAATAATAATACCAGTAATTCCGTGCTGGAACCCTCCTGTAATGCACTTTTAGCAGTGTCTCTCATATAATTCTAAAATATGATCATGACTAAGGAAGTAGCATTTCCAAGTGAGTGTCTTTAACTTCTGTCAGGTCTAGTACAATATTTGGAGTCTTAGTTTTTGTGGAAAGGATTAACAGACTATTTGAAAGAAAGAAAAAAAATCCCTTGCTTCTGCCAACTGCTATTAAGAGCTGCATAATACATGACACTGGAAAAGCAAGTAGATGAAATATTAATGTAACGGGCTATTTCATGTCAGTCTAGTCAGTTGTAAGACAGGTCAAATGATGACGATACTTCAGCAATGCCACCCTGTGAGAAGTTCATTAGCAGAGGAAAATCTGAAGTGCAGAACCGTTACCAACCCAGAGGAATGGCATAAAGCTTAGAGCCACCAGAGAGACCTGATGCCATTAGCTACTGTGTACCTATTTAAAACATCTCTGAAAGGGCTTCTTTGCTGCTAAAGGAAACCCATAGTGACAGCCCATTCCAGCAGCCAGTGGGCCACATTTTCACACTGGAAGTTCAGACTGTCAGAGCTTGATTGCACAGCAGAAAGTCCTTCCTTACCACCCAGGACGCGTTTTCTCACACAGTTTCATGTCCAGCACTTAGGGAAAAGACAGCAGACCAAACACTAAGTAAACATTAAATAAGCCCTATTTCCCATGCTAGGAGGAATTTAGTCATAAATAAGTGGGTGAAGTTTCTAAAGCAAACAAATGCAGAGATCCCCTTATGGGGAAAGCACAGAACTAATAACTTGCTTTCTTCTGTGGTCGGAACAGGAAAGATTGGGTTACTGCCCTCTGACTCAGGAAAGATGATCCAGTTCATTGAGTTCTAAAGGATTTTGAAGTGATTTTCTTCTTTACATTAGGCAAAGCTGATAAAGTCACATCACCACCACACAGTTACGATACACAGAAAAGCACTAACTAAATCTAATAGCATGAAATCTGATGTTGCCAAAAAGCTTGAAAATTAGCATGAATGCTGCAATAATGTCACACAGAGCACAGACATTCACAGCTTGCTTGTTTAGAACACGAGAGTAACAGCATTCTTACTTTCTACCTATTGCTTTAATACACACACTGATTAAGTGAACTGACCACTGAACATTTAGTGTGAATGAAGGTCTTCCCAAATTATAGCTACTGGTTTACTGTTTGAGATTATTAAACATGGCTGCTTAAGAGATGTGCTATGCCATGAATTGGTGAGACTGCTATAGTGTCCCAAATACTCTAAATTACTTTGAATGTGTTTTTTTCCCTGAAAAAACCCCACTTTTACAGAAGAGCTATTTATATCAGTTTTTAAATACACAAGACCAGTTTTTAAATACTAAGACCTGAATATGTGCACATCTGCCTCAGTGGTACTAAAGAAACAGCAAGTTAGAAGGATTTATTAATGCCCGAAATTCAGACAGCTCTGACCACAAGTCTTCATAATGTAGACTATGTGCTAAAGAAGATTGCTGCCTCTCTCTTTGGTTATGCTATTAGCTATAAAAGCATTGCTCTGAGTGACAGCAAGGCATGCACAGTAATGCAGTTGCTTTCTAAACTATAAAACTAACATATTCGGGTTGTTGAACCTGCACATATTTTCCTGAGCCTTCAAAACTGATTTAACACATTCAGTAAACAGAAGGCTAGATACCTCTATAGTTAGTCCACTGATGAGCTGAGAATATGGCTTAGTTATAGCACTGAAAAGAACATGAACAGGCTGTGTAAGAAGTTTGGAGAAAGTCTTTGAACTATACAGATTTCTCATGCAGTGCTTACAGATAAATGCCTCCTTGATTTGTGAGTCTGTTAAAAAATTCTATTGCAAACTTTGAGTCATAGAATCATCAAGGGTGGAAGAGACCAAGTCCAACTGTCAACCCAGAACTACTCCTGTAACCCCAAAACCACTAAACCATTGCCCAGCCCCAGATCCTGACAACTCTTGAACACCTCCAGGGATGGTGACTCCACCAGCTCCCTGGGCACCCTATTGCAATGCTTGACCACCCTAACAGTGAAAATTTTTTTTCTAACATCTAATCTGCATCTCCCCTGTCTCAGCTTAAGGCCATTTCCTCTTGTCCTCTCATTGTAGGCACAGTAGTAGAGACCAGTCCCCACCTGGTTACACCTCCTTTCATGGAGTTGTAGAGAGTGAAGAGGTCCCCCTTTGAGCCTCCTCTTCTCTAGGCTAAACCAACCCAGCCCTCTCAGCTGTTCCTCATTAGACAAGCTTTTTAGACCTTTCATGAGCTTTGTTGCCCTTTGCTGGACATGCTTAAGCATTTCAATGCCCTTTTTAAAGTGAGGGGCCAAAACTGGACACAGCACTCAAGGTGTGGCCTCACCAGCGCCAAATATAGAGGGACAATCAGTGCCACACTATTTCTGATACAGGCCAGGATGCCATTGGCGTTCTTGGCCACCTGGCCACACGTTGGCTCATATTAGGCCAGCTGTCAACCAGCACCCCCAAGTCCCTTTCTGCTGAACAGCTCTCGAGCCACTCTGCCCCCAGCCTGTAGCACTGCATGGGGTTGCTGCAACCCAAGGGCAGGACCCAGCACTTTGCCTTACTGAACCTCGTGCAGCTGTCCTTCGCACATTCATCGACCCTGTCCAGGTCTGTCTGCAGAGCCTTCCTACCCTTAAACAGATCAACATCCCATCCAACTTGGTGGTGTCTGCAAATTTATTCAGGGCGCACTCAATCCCCAAGACCAGATCATTAATAATGGTGTTAAACAGAACTGGCCCAAATACTGAGCCCTGGTGAACACCACCAGTGACCAGCTGCCAACTGGATTTAGCTCCGTTCCCCACCGCTCTCTGGGCCTAACAACCAGCCAATTTTTTATCCATTGGAGAGTCCACCCATCCAAACCCCAGGTAGCCAGTTTTTCTGGGAGGATGCTATGGAAGATGGTGTGAAATGCTTCCCTGAAGTCTAGATAGACAACATCCACAGCCTCTCCCTCACCTTCTCAGCAGGTCACTTGGTCGCAGGAGATCAGATCAGTCAAGCAGGACCTGCCTTTCTTAAAGCCTGGCTTGATCCCTTGGTTGTCCTGCATGTGCCATGTAATGGCACTCAGGATGATCTCTTCCAGAACCTTGCCCCGAGCTGAAGTCAGGCTGACAGGCCTGTAGTTCCCCAGGTCATCCTTCCAACCGTTCTTGTAGATGGGTGATACATTTGCTAATCTCCAGTCAGATGGAACTTCTCCAGTTGAGCAGGACTGCTGATAGATGATTGAAAGTGTTTTGGCAAATACTTTTGCCAGTTCCCTCATTACTCTGGGGTGGATCCCATCAGGGCCCATAGACCTGTGAGTGTCTAACTGGCAGAGCAGGTCACTAACCATCTCCTCCTGGATTATGGGGATTTCACTCATCTGCCCATCAACAACTTCCATCTCAGGGAGCTGGGCATCCTGAGAATAACTGATCCTGATATTGAAGACCGAGGCAAAGAAGGCATTAAGTAGTTCTGCCTTTTCCTCAACCCCTGTCACTACACCATCCTCTGGATTCAACTAATGGCAGAGCCACTCCTTGACCCTCCTTTTGCTGTCAAAATATTAATAGAAACTTTTTTGTTGTCTTTAACTGTAGTGGCCAAATCAAGTTCTAGTTGGGCTTTGTCCCTTTTAATCTTCTTCCTACATGACCTTGTGACATTCTTACAGTCCTCCCAAGTTACCTGACCCTCCTTCCAGAGGTGATATATTCTCTTTTATTTTCCCTAAATTCCAGCTTAAGCTCTCTGTTTAACCACACTGGTCTTTTTTCCTGACAATTTGTTTTTCTACACGTGGTGACAGTCTGTTCCTGAATATTTAATAATTCCTTTTTAAAGCAGATCCACCTTCCTGTACTCCTTCGCCCTTCAGGACTGACTTCCAAGGGACTTGGTCAATGAATGCCCTAGACAGGCCAAAGTCTGCTCGCCAAAGTCCAAGGTGGAAATTCTGCTGGTGCCCCTCCTCACTTTACCCAGTACAGGAAGCCCTAACAGTTCATGGTCACCCTGCCCAAGATGGCCACTGACCATCTCATCACCCACCAGTCCTTCTTTGCCCACAAACAATAGGGCCCCTCCTCTGTTAGGCTCATCTACCAGTTGTGTTTGTTAGAAAGATGTCTTCCACACATTCCAGGAACCTCCTAGGCTGCTTCCTCTCTGCTGTATTTCCAACAGACATCTGGCAAGCTGAAGTCACCCCTGAGTACAAAGGCTGGTGACTGTGAGGCTTCTGCCAGCTGTTTGTAGAACGCATCATCAGCCTGGACTGGCTGGGTGGTCTCTAACAGACTCCCACCATGACATCTGCCCTGCTGACCTTCACCCTGATCTTTACCAGAGGCACTCAACCTTGTCATCTTCATCATCAATTTCAATCCAACCAAAACACTCCCCATTGTACAGTGCTATCCAACCACCTCTCCTGCTTCACCTGTCTCTTCTAAAGCGCTTATATCCAGTCATTGCAGCACTCCAGTCATGTGAGTGATCCCACCATGTTTCTGTGATGGTGACAACATCAAAACCTTCCTGCTGCACAATGGCTTCCAGCTCCTCCTGCTTGCTGCCCACATGGTGCATTGGTGTAGATGCACTTTAGCTGGGCCAGTGCTTTTGCCCCCATCACAGGCCTGCCACCCTAGGTTCACCTCTAGCGATCCTCCACTTTCTGAGGTGCATGTGACTGGTACACTCGCCTCAGGAGAGGCAGAGTATGGCTCTACCAGTCAATCTCTTCCTCAGATGCTCTAACATCCCTTAGCCCTTCTATCTCCTCTTTGAGTTGTAGCACTAAGCAGAGCAGATCATTGACCTGCTCGCACTCACACAGGTGTTCTGTTACCCTCAGACGCCAGTGCCAGGCTCTGGCACTCCCTGCAGCCCTGTGTTAGTGCTTGAGCACTAACACAGATGTCTGAAGCCCAAGTGACTGTGCAAATATTTATCTCTTGTGCATATCAAGTAGCCTTAAACCTGCCACAAGAAAATAAAAGATACTCTAAGTATTTATATATGCTTTAAAGACATGGAGTACCAAATGGACTGGTCTTATGCTTAAAAGATCCTGTAGAAATTCCTGATACTTTCACATATAAAAGCTTCAAATTTTTAAATAAGAAGCAGATCCATTCCCACAAACTCAAAGTTATTCACACATCTGTTTAAAAGGTTTTAGATCATTCTACTACCTTGGGCTTTAGCATTAGTCTCTTAAGTGTGTATCAGCCTCGGAAATGAGAAGAAACTCTAAAGCAACAGTCAATCTCACCCGAAGCTTTACATAGCAGAAGAATTACAATTTAAAGTGCTTGCTTTCAACCTTTGAAATAAGACCTTCTACAAACTACAAACAAACAAAATCTTATTAACTTCTATTACTGACTTACTAATTCTACTATTCACTTTTCCTCAAATTAAGTACATCCCAAGTGGTCACATTTGCTTTTTTGTTTGAAACATAGGTATTTAAATGTTGTTTTCTTCCTGGTCTATAATAGTCCATATCTTTAAAAGGCTGTAGCTTTCAGGCTTGAAAGATTCCTGTAAGTGATACAGTAAAGAGAGAATGAATCAAGTCTCCTCCCCATTAGCTAAAAATATGTCTTCCAATTACTGGTTTTAATGATCAGTATTCCCTCAGAAAAAAATTCTTCTGTTTGTTTTTATGGCCCCAAAGGAAATACAGTTGTAATTTAGACTTTTAAAAGAAAACAAGTAAATCAGAAATGATATAAAATTTACCAATCATTCAAAGAAAGTAGTTTGCCAGAAGACAGTATTTGAAGAAAATGCTTTTTGAGCTTAGTACTATTTAGATAACTGTAACTTCCCTAGGTTTTCTTTTCACACTCTCTAGTCGTGTCAAAGGACGGAAATTTGACTTCCTGCTTCCCTCTGTAGTAGTTAATCGACAGTCCTTCTGCAGCCCCTTCAGCAGCTCCATTAACTCCCGTTTTTCCAGCTCTGCCTGCTCCAGCTCTTGACGGTGCTGTCTCTCCGCAGCCATCAGAGACCGCACATCTGACATCATTCGTGACATCTGACTCTGAAATGCAAATACAAATTCACTGCAAGAAACAAACCCTCTTCTAATGATGGCGCAATGAAGTTGAACTGGCCATGCACGTAGGGCGATGGAGTCTTAAGAATAAAGAACACGGAAATAATTTTTTGATAGCAAATATAAACAATTTGAGACACAATCCAGCATTCGCCTTCTGGAATGGTCTTGTTCTAAAGATTCCAACGTGTTTTTCAAAAAGTTTCTTACAACGTATGATAAGAAACAGCTGATTTACCCTCTTGCTGCTTTTATTTTCTGTTTCAAGAATCCAAACAAAATGTGGTTCTGGTTATGTTCAGATACATTCTGCAAGGATTTAATGTCAAATCCAGTAAAAATAAAAATGTAAACTATAAAGCACATCCACTGCTTTAAAAATCATTGTTCTGTGATATAATAAAAACAGGATGACTAAGAGGATAAGACAGCCTTGCTTGTTGCCTGATGACGTTTACTGTGCACCCTTCCAACCTTCTGACCACAGTGCAAACACCACTGTTGGCAGTAGGACTCTGTGTCAGCTCTGGACTAAGCCACTTTGGACAGCAATTAAAAATGGAGCTGGATGTTTAATTACATCCAGTTTGTGATGTATACTCTACATTTAGACACTGAAATCAGTTTCAGACTGATCTGCTGACAATGTTACGCATGCACAGACACTGATGGAGTACCCAGGTGAGCTCCAGTGAACCTGAAGCAGATAAACCCCAGCAATACAGCATCCAGCCTGCTTCTCCATAGAGCTGACTAACCTGGCAAAGCTTTGTTGGTTTTGCTTCCCATACTTAATACCATTTTCCTCTGTATGAGACTTTACTTACAAAATAAGAAACTGCTACTGGGAAAAGCAAACAGCTAGACTGTTAAGAGAGAGAAAAAAAAAAAGGTTTGTATTTACCTTTAGTTCTTCAATTTCATTTTGCAGAATACTTTCTTTTTGGACCATATGCCTTCTCTGTGAATCTAACCTTGACTCCATCTCATGTTTTGCCTCCTCCACTCTGCAGATCATTTCTGACCTAAAAAGTTTATTTCTCCTTGTGAAGTCTTGTAAGCAGAGAAAAGAACGATTTTCAAATTCCAGAAAGCCTTCTTGCAGCCAAACAGCCTGATCTGATTCCCATCAAGCTCTACAGGATGCCCCGGTAGAAGCATGACTTATTAATTAAAAAAAAAAACTGGCATAAAGAAGTGCCTTGTGCCCAGGGGCACTGAAGTGCCCATGAAGAGCCTATAGAGGGACAATCATATCACATTCCTCAAGTAATTCCATGAGCTCAAGAATGTGTATTTATGACTTTAGGTGATTTTCTGCTGCTTGCCTACAGTATGTGCTTGCTAAGTGTTATGAAATAGAGGCAGCCAAGATAAAAAGTCTGAATCCTATAGTACTACTAAACAGGTAAGGAAGTGAGACAGCCTGAGTGTGTGGACATGGTAGGCACTTATAGGCACAGTTTAGTGGTGGGCCTGGCAGTGCTGGATTAATTGCTGGACTCAATGATCTTAGAGCTCTTTTCCAACCTAAATGATTCCATGGTTCTGTGCAATCTGTGCTCACTTTTATGGTGGACACCATGCAGTAAAATGACAGTGTGCAGTAAACTGTTACAGCCTAGTCACTCACACAGCTCCACAGCCAAAACCAGCTGGCACTATATTAACCTTTTGAGTTCAGAAACCAGGTAGCAGAATCCCTTGTGTCTCAACGCATTTAAACCACATTTGAGCCTGACTTCACAGCAGTGTTCAAAAGCACAACACTTAGGAGCTGAAAGATACAAATAGGAAGGAGCATGAGGGGAAAAAAAAAGTCCAACTGGAGTATAATGAAAAGGGAAAGCTACAGAAACATACATAAGAGGAAAACAAGGATGCTGGTAAGAAGAGTCATATTCACTGACTGTTATTAATCTACCAGGACTTTAAAAAAAATCAAAATTAGATCTTCAGCAGTTGAATCTACCTGTATCTGCCAAAATAATTACAGATTTTTATCTTCTCTATCTGTAAAAACATAAACTAAATACAATTATTAAATAATGTGACTTTGTGTCTACAACAGGCCAATGGAAACATTAAATCGCCAACTTCAGTTTTCTTAGGTTTTTTGTCATTTTACATAGTAAGCTCACAGTTCTGTTCAACTAGAAGCAAGGGTATTTTAAGATTTATAGTAACTTGGACAAAAAAAAACCCCAAAAACAGAAGACTCAAACCAGCAAGAATTTAAAGTCTATGCTGACACATAATAAAATTCTGGCCCATTAGCATCAAGTAATTAATGGACCATTTAACACATACCAGAATCTAGTGCTAGTATTTCAAAGTGCTTCATGCTGCGATTTTAAGCCCAGCCCAACACAAACACGAGAGGAACAGAAGGTTTGTACCGAAGTAGCTCCAGCTCAGTTCTTAGCTCTGCCACACAGTTGTGCTGCGTGTCCTCTGCGCTGAGAATGGTGTAACCACAGCCATTGGGGCACTCCCGGCTCCGGTACTCGCACACCGCCAGGTGCCCGTCCATGTTACGCCGCTCAATCTGCACCGTACAACCTGAGCAAGGAAGAGCAAGGCAAGACAGTCATTTACAACAAAAGCATTTTGAGCCATTCCAAACAAAACCACTCCAGAAAGGAAGCTGGGAAAAGTGATTTCTTTAGAATATGAAATATGACAGTTACACACACGTAGCTACTAATACAACGCTGTTAAAAGTCTCATTAAGATACTTATCCATTAACTGAAAATACTGAAAGGTTGGAAGGAGCTATTTTCTATAAAGTCTTCTATTGCTGGTCTGGCATTAAATTAACTTCAGTAATGACAATCCTGATGCCAAGCTAAGACACTAGCAGTTTGCCTGTGCTTCCGACGTAGATTGCCAATGACTGGAATTGATAAAGAATGCACATGTGTAAAAAAATATTACACTATCAAACTTAGGGAAAAGTCCAAAGATGTAGTAAAGACAGATGTGGGTGGGATGGAATGTAAACTTGTTTTCCAGACGATTTGATGGTCTTGTCCATAATGTACTAGACCACATAAATAAGTTGGAACATTTATTTATGAACGTTTAATAACTCATACAAAGATAAACATTTCCACAGAAATTCTAGGATACCAACTTTGCAGTCCTGTGGTGATTAAAAGTAAAATGTAAAGAATAAAAAATAAACACTATATAAACTATTGCTACATTTAACTCTAAACTTGAAGTTTGTAGTCTTAACTTATGAAGTCAAATTTATGAAGTTTGTAGTTTAATCTTTGAGGCACTCTTTGTTGCACTACACCCTTGCATTTAATTTGAAGGGAATATCAACTTAAGGAAACTGAAACAATGGAGTATTGAAACTTCCCAACAAACCATGCCAGAAAATGACAAAAGAGTTCTCTAGAAAAGCTTTACTAATAAATATAATGATTTGTTATTGTGGTACTCAAAATATATTCCAGGTATTCTTGGGAATGAGTTCAAGAGATGTGAGAGCCTTCACACCCCAAACACCAGACACCCAGCGTGGTAACTCTATAAAACACTACAGTTTCTGTAGGAAGTAGAACACATGAATCAAGCATCTGCAGAAGTCACTTACTTCTGAGAGAAATTATAACTTCCAGTAGAGCAATTCTAACACCTTAATCATCTCATAATTAATTACAATGGCAGACTCAACTATGCCCTTAGCATCATTAATTAGAAATTAACTTTATCTAGGATCATACAACATTTCAAATGAAATCAACTGGGAAATTGTAACAGTATGTTCCTCTTTAGAGGCATGTTTCCTTCTCAGGAGGTGCAACCTTGTTTTAAATAAAAACTTCAACATGAACAATTCTAATTGGAATTTAGCTTAGAATAATTCTTACTTCCAAGATACGTTCTTGTTAAAATCATGGCACAGAGTTGGCAGCTGCACATGCACCAGGCAACCAGGTGTTTTATAAATAAATTATGACCCCTAAGTCTTCTGCAGGGGCTACTGCATTCATTCAAACATCAGAACATGCAGTCAGAACTGGGAAACAAACTCATAACTTGACAGAAAGCAAAACTAATGCACTACTACATTTTCATACATTTGAAGTTCATCATATTCATTTTGGTTAGTTTTTGGATAAGAAACAGTTGCTAATCATCACAACTACCATAAACTGGTACTATATTTTGCTCAATAACACTGCTGTAAAGAGCAGATCATGCCAAAGCTTTGAATTTCTGTTAGAAAATAATGGCTATTATTGTAGTTCTGTCAACAGGAAGATGACAAACATGTTTTTTAAATATAAAGGACTCAACTTCTTTGAATGTTACTCACCAGCATTGGAGCAAGGTATCTGACTGTACTCACACTCCCTTTCATGCCTGTCTATAGACTCCAGAGAACAAACCATTTCACAGCCATACTCCCTGTTTCTGCAATGTAGCTGAAGACGGTTTAAATCATTTTTCATATATCTACAGGCAAAGAAAAGAATTTGTTCTTAAATCTGGGAACATTATTGAAAAATTTTTATTTTCAACTTTTGGGAAAAAAAAAGCAAGATTCTAATCTCCATTAGGAAAAATTATGACTATCTTAATTTATTTCTTTTTTGAAGAATTCAAGTGACCATACCAGAAAAAAACAGCCTGAAAGAAACAATGTTAACGGAAAAGCCAGTCTCCAAATTTAAATGTGCAAATGAAATCTTTATTTTTGAATAATTTCTAATCGTGACCTTTTACTGGCTCAGCAGATACTATCAATACCAAACACCAGGGCTACTCACTGTCATTTAAGTTCTGTGTTTCTAAACATGCCAGACTAAAGGACTACAGTGAGTACAGACAAAACAATCTAAAAATTAAACTCTAGCGCTCTGTCTACACCATAGCTAACTTCCAGATAGTAAAATCTCATTAATGAAAAATTACGTTGTAAGTACTAATGAAGTTAAATTTACTGTAGCTGGAGGCCTTAAATACAATGTAACTATTTATCTGAGCAAGATTAGACAATGCACGTGTTAAACAGCAAGCAGCGTCTACTGTTGAAATTGTTTTGTGCTGACACTAGCAGGAATTGACAGTTTAAAATAGAACAGTTTGTTTGGAAAGGACCAACAACAATCATCTGGTTCAACTGCCTGACCAGTTATAGAAGGCACTTGGGAAAACAGCCTGCTTTACATGACAAGGTGGCTCACAACAGACATTCCCTATGTCTAAAGTTCTATTTTAAAAAGAATTTGAAGGTCAGAAATTTGGTTCATATCTCTAGGAACTGTTAATTACAAACCCCACTACAGCATCTAGCTAAGACTGAAAAGAAAAGAGATATAGAGTGTGTAGCGACTGTCATCAAGAGTTGCTCTGCTGACTTTCTCTAAAATCATGTATGGAAAAGTTTTGATGCTGTAAAGAACATTCAGAATAATATCCAGACAGGTATCTAGAATCAGCATTCAAGATATAAAAAGGTGGAGGACAAATTAAGTGTTCTTTCAGTTTTGAAATCCTAACACCCTAAAAGTTAAGTTATAATAAATAGAAAATGCTAATGCTTTCATGCAAGTAGTTGGTGTCTGCCATGGGCATACTGGATAAAGACAGTCTTGAGTGACAGTATCGACAGGAGATGAAGCTGTGCAAGCAAAACTGAGAAATCCTAAATTAATGCAATTCCAACACACAGCAAGATTATTGGATACCTGTAGAGAGGTCGTAGCAAAGACACATCAATCACTTGTCTGTCTTCAGGGCAGTTACTGTGATGAACAAGCCAGCCATGGATACAGGCAGTGCAGAAAGCGTGTTCACAAGGAGCCTGCAGTGGATCTTCTAACACGTCTCGGCAGATGGAGCACAACAGCCCTTCATTAACATAGCCCACAAAGCGCTCAATATCATAACCCATGCTCTCCACACCTTCAACCTATTCAAAAACCCCAAACACAGAAATAAAGCAGTCTTTGTGCTGAATCTGCATGGGTAGATCCACAAAGAAGCCTGAAAGCAATTCTAAAAACATGGAGACCTTAATGTGAATAAAGAAGTACATGTGTGAATGCAAACAAACACTTACATACTTAGGAGACTTTCTGATTTAAGTTGGAATTTGAGAATTGCACTGTTGGATGTCAGAATCACAATTTTCTATCAAGATAGTCTGAAGTCTGTTATTAAACATAATTGTAGCAGCCACTGTGAAACATACAGTTTCTATTTACATGAATTCTACCTGAAGCAGAAACATCACAGAAGTTCAAATGCAAATGTTTGCTTTCCATTTTAATACTTTCGTGTAATGCCTAACAAACTTACAAAACAGTGTTCTTACCAACAATAGCTGTGGCGCTTTCAGCTAGCAGATCCTGGATTTATGAACTGCACATCACATAAGATGTTGCTCTCACACTGAAAAAAAGATTCTCTTCTCACTTAGACCTCAATTTCAGAGGCAACAGCATGAAATCTCCACATGCCTAAAGACATACTTAATACTCAGGAAGTTAAGGAAGCCAAAACTTCAGCTAACCCTGAAATCATGAAGAGCTACTGTCTTCTCCTACATGATCTATTTCATAAAAGTGAGAAGCTTTTAAATGGATTTGAAAGCCTTGTGAAGAAGAACTAATGGGCAATCTGCCTTCATCCAAATCCTACTGTAAAAAGCCTTGTGGAATTTGGTAAGACTCCACAGAACTCACTTAAAAGAATAAGTTTTAGGCTCCACCTTGCTCCTCAACATACGAAGTTACTTTTGTAAAGCCATTGAGACTCGTGAAAGAGGTTTTCATTAGTTGTGAGGTTTTCTAAATAAAAGAGAAAAGGAAGAGATCTTACCTTTGTAGATTTTACTTCATATATAGGTAGTTTGCCCAAATACTTCAGAAACAGTTTTCTGATCAGTAAGGCATGTAATACTTCCTTCAGTTTCTCTTCACTGCTTTATTATGCCTATGAAAAACATTAGCAAGAGTAAGGCTCAGTAGTGTTTCCTAAGTTACTGAGTCCTATGTCTAACAAGCCAGCTACTGAAGAGATGCTGTCCTAACCATTAAACCTAGTTTTCCAAAACAAGCCACTGAAAACCTACAATTCAAAACAGGAAAATTGGCTAGATTAGGGTGAAAATAAACACCAGTCTCTGTTTCAATTACTACTGATGCAGATATTTATCACAAAACTGAACACCCTGCTGATGATCAATTTTGAAGCCAGTTTTGTTTGTAAGACTGAAGACAACAGAATCCAGTATTATTGAAAAGTAGCAACTGAAACCTGGTAAAAATTATATTCCTCAAAAAGGTGGAATTTCCTTATCTAACCTGTTCTTACCTGGTCATGACAGGCAGTTCATTTTTAAAACAAAACTATTACAATCAAGTTTGTTGTATTGGCAAATATAATTGCTGTGATATGTAGCATAACTAAGGTTGCTCACTTAAAATATTATAAAAAATGTCATTGCTTAAATCCCTTAAGTTGATAACTGGCAACTGCGAGGATCTCTAAGAAATAAGGTCAAGTTTTACGCTGAAAGGAAAAAAGAACTTTGCAATTACTCTTCACGAATACAACATAAATCTGGAATTTAGAAGTTCTTATATATCTAAGTATCAGAGTATCTTCACTGATTATGAAACGTGCTTGTGTTAAAAGGGTATTTGCTAAGAGTGAAGTTAATAGAAGCTGTAATAAAAGCATACATAACACAAGCAAGCATGCACGTAACCCAAATACAAAACACATAATCTGCTGCAAGGTTTCCATACCAAGTTTTGTTTTTACTGGCATGTTTACGACACAGCCAATACCATGCCTTGCAGAGATGCTTGAGCTAGCTTCAGATTAGCTGGGACACCTACTGGCCATGTGACCTACTGACAGGTTTGCTAGAGAAGCAGGGAATGCACTCCACATAGATTCCTGACCACATCCCTAGCAGATTTTACAGACTGCATTTCGCTCTGTGCTTCTGTGGCTACATTGTCACCAACAACACAGGGAAGCTAAATTTACAGGTATCAGGGATACGCTGTTCCTTCAGCCACATGGACATACCGTGTCTTAAAAGAATCTGCTTAAGAAAATACCATATCACAGAGATGTCAAACAATTCTTTTTACACCGTTGTTTTGTGTATGTTTTTACAGGTCTACTGCAAAGACAGGAAACTCAGGACTTTGCTAGTTCAGCGTGAACAAAATTATCTTGGCACAAAGCTGTGACTGTAAGGACAGCAGGCGCTACAAGGGAAAGTTTAAAAAGCAGAGAACAATGCTAACCATCAGTATGGAGAATGTGAAGTATTATTTCTCAGTATTGATGAAAACATTGAAACATACAGTATATTTAAGGACTTAAACAGCATATATAGATTTGATAATATGAACTGTAAGCCTAACACTTTGATTTGGTTTGGTGGATTCTAGAGGATTCTGCTTTTAGAAAACTTTACAGGACAGATAAGAGAACAAAACCAAGTATTTTTACTGTCCTAGAGTTTCTGTTCTATTGGAATTGTGGTGCTGTGAGCTACATTTTGCACAAACACTGCTAGTCCCCGAGGACCAAGTTTTCAAGACACTCTTTGGCATATTTTAGCAAGTTTAGCAAGACTAACAGAATGCAGGGAAGAGTATTTTTATCAAATGGGAAACAAAAACTTTATTTCTGTTTAAGAGAGAAATGAAGTGCAACAACAACAAAAATAATATATATCATATAGGTATGCCTCTGTATATAAAAATATATATATGTGGATGTATAAAGCCCCAGCCAGACTGGAGTTCAAATGAAGAGTGAAAATAAAGTATTTAAAAAACACAATCAAGGGGGACTCTTCTGCATGTTTTCAAGACTTGTGCTGGAGCAGCACAACACAGTGCCAGAACCCTTGTGGCCATGGGTCTGGGACCTATGACAATAGCTGTTACTGAAGTCCCAGACTTTTTCAGTAGAAGTTTCCTGACTTGAAGAACCAGAGATGTTTTATCTTCTTGTCAACTTCAATAGATGCACCTTAGTCAAGAGATAAGCCAAGGGAGATCATCTGAAGAATGTCATGCACTCTAGCAGCACAGATCACTTTGTTGTGGTGAACCATGGCCAAAGCCAGGGTCAGCCGGGTCAAGTAGACCCAAAGGTCCATTGGTTTGATGCTGCCACTGCCCAGAAGCCCTGAGCATTCAAATGGCTGTGAAAAATACATAAATCCGTGCTTCACCATTGGCCGCAGCCCTCCCCTCCCCTTATTTCTCATATTTGGTTGTATTTCCAGAGAGTTCTATGCTCTTCGGTTGTTAATTGGTCCTTGTTATTCCTCCCCGCCTACCCCTTCTCCCATTTGCTGTAATTCCTTCTCCCCGCCTCGGTAACACCCCCTGGCTTATGTTCCATGTGTGTTTTCCACACCCAGACCTTGGAAGTACAGGACTCGCTGCAAGCCACACAGTTTTGGCTTCTCTCTGTAGGTTTTTCCCTGCAATAAACGCCTTCCTCCACGAAGGAGTCCCTCCGCTTTTTTCCTCCCTCCTTGCGGGCTTTCGACACTGGTTGGCAAGGCGAACCCGAGCAGGTGCTTTGCTGGCCCTCCCGCGCCACGGTCGGTCTCCGTCCACCCCCGCTCGAGGCAGGCAGAAGATTGCTCGGTGCCCGGGACATCGTGTTAGCCGGCACGGGACCGTAGCATCACTTTACTCAGTATCTTCACAAAATGAAGTTTCAGATTCTGCTTATCCCCATAACAATCTCCTCCATTTGGTCTCAAAACCAATTTTCCCAATTCTACTACAATTCATCAATTGTCATACTCCCTTTTTGATTACACATAGAAATTACATTATTTTGTTGAGAGATACCAGTTGCTTAGCTTAAGCAAGTAACGTCTAAATACAACGAGTCACTTAGAATTATAATGCTGTGTGATTTAAAATGCTGTTTGCTTCTATCTACTTGCTTAGCATACGTAGCTTGGGTTGCTGGAAGCCTAAGGCTGAAAGCTGTGGTCTTTTGCCTAGACATGCTTTTGGCTGGAACTGAGTTAATTTCCTTAGCAATTCTCCCAGTAGCTGGGACAGAGCTGTGTTTTGCCTTTAGAATGAGAAGAATGTTGCCAACACACCAATGTTTTAGTTGTTGCTAAGTAATGTTTATCGTAAGTCTAGGACTTTGTTTTACTTTCCCATGCTCTACCGGGGAGCAGGTGCACAAGCAGCACAAATGAGAAGATAAAGAGCTCATGGTCATCAGCAGAAGCTGCAACTCAAGATAACAAGAGTTAATGGCCTGCCTGCACGGAAATGGAGAGAGGATCCAATAAGCTCTTAGAAGACCCCACACCAAAAACCACCACTGGACTAAAAGGGCCATGTGAAGAGTGTACAGGGGAGGGTGTGCAATGTAAGGGTACCATTGTGCAGGGATTTCTTTGTTTGGGAGAGAAAGCACACAAACTATGACATGCTATTTGCTTTTTATTGTTTCATGTTTTATTTTTCCCTGCAGTTCTGGACAAGCAAAAAATCTCCTCCAGACTTCACAGATATCAAGCAATTTTTCAATAGTTGTCATCCCATGTTGTTTGCCAGGCAGATGCACACCCAAAACTAGCCTTGAGCTGTGGACTCCACTGCCCTCAAACAGAGATTTGGTGTGGATATGATAACAGGGAGAATACAGGTTGGATATAGTTCCTAAAAACATCATCACATAGCTTGCTAAATGCCTGGCACTAATGAAAGCTATTCCACTGTGAAAGTCAGGACACTGAAATGGAATTAGTGACCTTCATTTTTTCATCTACAGTAGCTTCTGATTTTTAAAAAATGCTTCTTTTCCATGTGACAAAACAAAGCATAACTGTTTGAAGGGCTGGAGTGAATCATGACAGAACTGCAAATGTGCATGGTTAAGACAGCATCTTCTGAAACACTGGAGGAACAGTCTATGCAGAGCGCAGGAATGAGGTGACATTGAGAGATGACATTCCTTCAGCCTTTATTTTCACAGAGACACACTGTACTTTAAATCCTGCTATACAGAAGCAGTATTTTAGCGTGTTTTATGCCACACTGGCACTGTAAGCCACTTCAAGCCAACATTAATGCCCAAAGGGGCAGATTCACCCCTTCAACTGTGATGGTACAAGTGGTTTCTCAAGCACTTGATGTGATCGATCACTCTGGGTAACTGACCTGTTTTAAGACTGAATTGGGGGAAAAAAATTTACCTTTGGAAGTTTTCTTACAGTAGCCCAAGCCTATCTCTCCACTAATTAATGTGGTCCCAACCTCCCTTTACCTCCTCCTTTGAATCAGTCAGAACATTTAATTTGCCCCTTTCCTGAACTGGCTCATGCGACTTATCATACAGACAACTACTCCCTGATTCGGTTTGCTAGGCTAGAATTTCTTATAGATGGCTCAGCAAAAGCTCTAGGGACTGCATAAGCAGGGCATGACCAGGGATAAGAAACTGCAGCCAGGGCAGAAAGGGAAGAAAGACAACAGCAGTCCCGGGTCAAGGATGCCATAGAGCTACTCCTTCAGCTCAGCTCCCCAGACTGGGGAGCCTGATGAACATTCGTGTAAAAGAAAAGGAACAGAGGAGGGTAAGAATAAATGGACAGCAATACCACCTTACACTGATGCAGACAGCTGATTTTTTTTCGAAAAAACTTATATAATAAATATGAGACAATTTAAGGCCTCTACCGGGAACTACATAACTAACTATTTTGACGAAGAACATTTTTACACAACACTTGCTGTCCTGCAAAACCTACTCAGAACAGTGCCATCCATGACCTGCCTTTCACAGACCAGAGTCCAGAGAAGGACAATGAAGCTGGTGAAGAGTCTAGAGCACAAGTCCTATGAGGAGCAGCTGAGGGAGCTGGGGTTGTTTAGCCTGGAGAAGAAGAGGCTCAGAGCGGAACCTTATCAGTCTGCCTGAAAGGATGCTGTAGCCAGGTGAGGGTCTCTTCTCCCAGACCACCAGCGACAGGATGAGAGGACATCGCCTCAAGCTGTGCCGGGGGGTTGGCTTTCAGGTTGGACATCGGGAAGAATTTCTTCACGGAAAGGGTGGTCAGACATTGGAATGGGCTTGATGATCTCAGAAGTCTTTTCCAACCTAATTAATTCTGTGACCAGCTCCGAGGCTGCGCAGGGCCGGGATCTGCTACCCCGAGCCACGACCAGGGCAGAGGAAACTTCCCCTCGCAGCTGTAGGAGGGGAATTTTGTACAGGTAGAACGGGAAAGGCCTCCGGATCCGGCCTGGGAAGGCGCTTCAGGGAGAGACAACGATCCTGGGCACAGGGCACAGAACTGGCCTGGAAACATCTGGAGAAGCGACCCGACACCAAGGAGCAGCACCTGCGCGGCCTCAAGCAGCGACAAACATTAGAGCTGCACACACCCTTACCGCTCACTTTCCCACACG
>NW_008237244.1:4907289-4943700 GCF_000691975.1 Corvus brachyrhynchos
TGGAGGGCAGAGGCGGGACGGACCGGCGACGGGACCGCAGGTACGGGAGCTACGGACGGGGGTCCCGGTGGAAATGACCCTGGGAAAGATCTTAAGAATTACCTAGTTCCAACCCCCCTGCCGTGGGCAGGGACATCTTTCACTAGGTCAGGTTGCTCAGAGCTTCATCCAACCTGGCCTTGAGCGATGGGGCATCCACAAGTTCTCTGGGCAACCTGTTCCAGTGCCTTAACATCCTCAGAGTGAAGAATTTCTTCCTTATATTTAATATAAACCCTCTCTGTTTCAGTTTGAAGCCATTCCTCCTTGTCCTATAACTACATGCTCTTGTAAAAATTCCTTCTAGGTCAGGTTGCTCAGAGCTTCATCCAACCTGGCCTTGAGCGATGGGGCATCCACAAGTTCTCTGGGCAACCTGTTCCAGTGCCTTAACATCCTCAGAGTGAAGAATTTCTTCCTTATATTTAATATAAACCCTCTCTGTTTCAGTTTGAAGCCATTCCTCCTTGTCCTATAACTACATGCTCTTGTAAAAATTCCTTAGAGCTTCTTCTGATCTGAAGCGATTTTTCAGTAATATTGATGTTCAAGGCGGTGCACTCTCTGCCTGCAATTTAACTGAGTAAAAGCTGATGCTGTGTCATGTCTCTGAAGTTGCCCACAGCCGCTGTTCTGCCTCTCCATCTGTGCCGGCAGTGCCTCTTCAAACACTCAAGGAGCAGCGTGTTAAGTTTGGGCCGAGATATGGGTATTGTAGCTGCCTTTAGCAGAGCTCCGTGCGCACCGTGTTGAGCTGGATGTGTAAAACTTTGAAGCATTTTTTGTATGTGTATTTCATTTTAATGCAGCTATTAATGTATCCTTAAGGACAAAAGTACAACCGAATTCAATGCCTGACAAACCAGCTGCACCCATGAGACGGTTTGGGCTATGGTTTCACGGTGCACTGGGTTTGGCCAGGCCTGGTTGCTAATAAAAGCTAGGAGCAGTGCTTTTTGCATTGCTTGCAGCTGTTTCCCTGCAGCCAGACCTAACGGTAAGGAACGTACAAGGTTCTCAGGTGTATCGGTGCTATCTCTGAGGAAGGGGCGTATTTGCATGTTCATTCATTTAGTTGTAATGTGGAGCTATTCCTTGCCCTTGCTACACCTGCTCTGATCTCATCTAAAAGATCTGGCATCAGTGGTTTGTTGTACATCCGCGATGTTCTATTTCTATTGTGTAGGAGTAAAGGGACAAAATGTAAACCTTTTGGCTATTATTTTTTTAAACATGTTTTTGTTACATTTTATGAAACCTGTTATTTTAAAGACAAAGATGTATTTCTGGATGCAATATTTCATTTTAAAACCCACAAACCTGTAAGGGTCTTTGTAGTTGCAAGTAGGTAATACTGGTAACAGTGAAGTTACTGAGTTATCAAGGGTAGTGTCTTCAAATGTCTTAGTAATTTTCAAATCTCCTAATGAGTCTGTTTTTGTGGTTTAAGACCAAATGACAGTGCAATGTCTAAATGGATTTGGAAACCAGAGCACTTTAAGCACGGATATGTGCAATTTATGAATTGCGCAGCTTTCCCGTTCCACAGAACCAGAAGTGCAGTGGGCAGGGTTAGTGTAGCACTGCAGCCATGCTATGCCCAGTCCTCATGCAGAGCCATGGGGTGTCCTGTGTTGTCTTCCCAAGTGTCTCTTGTGTAGTGTAGGTTGGGTAGAGAACTTGTTCCAGGTTCACATGGCACCTGAAGCTGGCTGTGCTCAGCACTGGCACTTGCAGTCTGCTCCCCCAGAAGGTTTGACACCTTTGCAGTGTTCACAGTGACTTTTCATGCTACAGATACTCCTGTTATAAAAACCAAGCTACTCCCTTACTGCATAGGGTTAACTAAAATTCATATGGTATCACTGTTGTCAGGTAGGCCTAACTTAAGTGCACTGCTGTAGACACAGTCAGAGGCTTCTTTCCTTGTATTTTTAATAACAGCCACAGTGGAAGTGACAACAGTTGAGGCCATTTTGCCCCTAAGATTTATGTCTAATAACAGCATCACATATATACTAATTGTACTCATACTGGGGAGAGAGCAGTACTCCTGCTACCAGTGCCTGCGTGTTTGCAAACTGCTTCAGTGCAGACCTTGGCAAGAACGGTGGTTGTGCCGCAGGAAGCCACTGGAGTGCAGAGTAGCACCAAAAAAGGTGCAGAAATACACTGGCTTTTGCAGCAGGATGCAAATGTGCTTTTGAGATAGTACAGAAGTTTGATTCTGCAATCTGTATTATGGTTTGTTTTTAACCTAGTAGTTGGGGGGATCATTTAAAATAAACATGCGTAAATGGAGAATTAAACCTGTAATTGTACTGTAAGTTGTGCTTGCCTTCTTCATTTCAGCTGCTGTGTTATTCTATTGGAGTTTTCTTCTTTTGTTTGATTCCTGTCTATTACTTTGAAGCATTAAGATTATACCTTGTTATTTTAGTGGTTGCAGAGTAAGCTTTGTTATATTAACATCGGCATATGTTTGGTTTTGTCTTAAGGTTGTTCAGGGGAATAATGGTCTTACATTTTGAGGGAAAACATCTAATACATTCCTTCCACTGTTCAAGTGGACATAACATGGAGCAATAATATCCACTGTAATTCTGAGATAATTTTCTGCTGAATGTTAATCTTATTATGGTGAACCTGAATGACCAATGTAATTGACTGTTTAATGTAAAAGGCTGTTCCCAGGTATGAGACATACCTTCAGCATTCATTGTTCATTGTACACTAATAATGGGCTTTTCAAAATTATGTTTCAAGTGTTTAGAATAGTTTTGCTTAAAATTATTTTTCTTTTTATAAACTGGTGTAAGTTTGTTAAGTAGCCCTATACTGTGCATCTCCAGAGCATTTATTGCTATTGGAACTGCATTAGTGGCTTTTAAAATGAAAAATGAGATGTTCAGCTGCAGTATTTGCTGTAGTCGATCCTTTTTAGTACTTAAACAAAGCATTGCAACAATACTACTTTTTCTTAAATTTTATTATGCTTGTGAATGAATATTGTTATTTGAAGATCTTTTATGCTCTCTTATATTTTGAAATAGTGCTTATGTTGTCATCTATGGATATATTTTTATATTTAAAGCCTATCCTGACTATAGTTGTCTTTATCTGCTTCTTTCCTTCCTGTCCACCCTCCAGAGCAGTACAGTTAAATATGAGGCGATCTGCAGCTCCAAGTCAAGTCCTAGGAAATGCAGGCAAAAAGCCAAGGTTTATACCACCAGGGAAGTGTATTCCTGTTTGTCTCAAGAATGAAACTAAGGAGATGGACCAAGAAATGAAGTTAAAGGAGGTAAACCAAACAGTGCACTAAAAAGTATTTTGTACAGTATTGTGATTAAAAGATAACATCTGAGCTCACCACAAACAATCTCTGGTTTAATAATATATCAGAAAAAATTTTGATAGCTTTGCTCTCAGTACCTTTGATCTTGCTTCTCAGGTTAGGTTGCCGAAAAATGTTTTTCAAATAAATAAAATTGATCAGTATTGAGCCCAAATGCTATTCTCAAGTGTAAAGGAGGTGGGGATTGCATCTTGGCATGGGCTTTATTGGATTTTATTTTTTGTAAAAGCAGTTAAGAACTCAGGATACTTGTACTAAAGTCTCAGTCTGTTGGGTTGCAGTTCTGCTGCAAAGGAACTTTCTCTGAAACCTTTGACACAGAAAAGCATCACAATTTTTATTTATCTACAGAAGACTTGTATTAAATTAAATTCATAAACTGTTTACATAGGTGTTTGGTATTGTGTGCACATACTTTTTGTTGTGATGCACACAGTTTTGTAGAGATGTATATATTTATGTAGCAAGTTTGATAATGACAATTAGAATGTCTTGAGATCCCTTCTTGTTGCTCTTTTCTCTATTTCTCTTCACCTGCATGAAGAAAATGCTATTGTGAACTTATTTCTCTTTTGCAGATAGATGAGAAAGAGGGAGATGCTTCATTGCTTTCTAAAATAAACGTCCAGAATCAAAATGAAAATTTTACACAGTCTTTGGAATCAACTGGAAAAGTAAAGACAAAAGCATGTTTCAGTGTTGACAAGTGTAGCAAGGCAGAAATGAAAATGCTAAATGTGCCCAAAGCTGGTAAGATGCTCTTTCTTTTTTACTACCATGTATGATAAGAGAATTTTAAAGCTTATGAATGATAGGCTGCATATACTAAACTTTTGTGAAGTACTATTACAAGGGCTGTGTAATGGTGGCATTATTTGGTGTTCTACTGGATAGAGTAAAAGAAACAAGTGTTAAATGACTTTTTTAATACAAAAGGAAAGAACCAAGGTGTTTTGGAAGCCAGTTGATAATGTTGCTATTCAGGTTTGTGTCTTCCAGAAGAGCCTTATAGCCAACTCACTCTAATCTACAGTTGAAGGCAATACAAGAATTATGATACCTTAAATAGTGGGAAAGTGTTGTAATTTGGAAACCTTGATGACCTCATACAGAGAAGGCTAACCATTTTGAATGAATTCAGGTTTTTTTCAGAATTCATGAGGATTTCTTTTCTTCAGTGTCTCCAGTGGGCACTTAAGGCTCAAGCCAACTTTAGCCACAGTGCAGAACTGGCTTTGCTCATTTGTGGGTGTGCACTTCATCAGCTGTGCCCTGGTAATAAATGCCTCCAAAAAACCAGGGTAGTAAGCACTGCAAAGACATTGAAGTGTCTGAACTGTAGCAAGTGCACTTGGATGGATCTGAACAACATTGTGGGGTTGAGTGTCTTCATTTCCCAGTCCTGGTGTGCCCTGACTACAGATACAGCACAGTTCTGTGTTGTATGAATCCAAGTGTATGACCTCAGGAGCCAAGTAGATCTTGGAAGCCTTGCACTTGAACTGGGTTACTAACATTGATGGATGAAAATTGCTCCTTTTGGAGCCAGCTCAGGCATTCTAAATACCTGTCTTACAGTTATTTCACTGTTGTTTCCTCATAATTAATTACACTGATAACGATGGTTTAAGGTTCATGTTATTAATAATACTTTGTGTAGTGAGGGAAGTTTTAAAAGAGCATTTCAGGGCCACTTACCACCTTGAATTGTTGGAAGGCTTTAACAAAGTCATATTTTATTTTATTATAAGACATCTTAAATCTTGAAGCCTGATTGAAGCAAAACTGATACAGCTCCGTGTCCCCAGGTCCAGCCAATAGTGAGGCTAATTTCCAAAAGGGAATTATTCCCAATTGGCTTACGTATGTCCTATACACACATACACATGACTGGTAACATAGGCCACCACAGACAGGGAACCCAGCACTCAGGCAAGCAAAAGCAGTGCCTGTGGACACATCCTGTTCCCTTCTCTGGCTGCTTGGGGTGAAAGCCTGTTTGCGGAAAAACAAATGATTACACTTGTATCTGATGTAAATTTACATCTAGATACACTGTATCTAGATGTAAATACACATGCACACAGAGACTTCAGATCCCTCCAGTAACTGACCTTGTGCACTCAGTCTGTTCAGTAGCTGGCTCCTTGATTTGCTGGACATCCCAGCTGTGGGCACGTGAGTCACAGAGGCCCACAGCTCCCACTCCAGTTGCTGGTTTGCAGATTTGCACTCCCACAGGTACAAGAATGCTACAGGCCCTGCCACAAACTTGTCTTAGCCACTTGGTCTACTTAGTGGTGGGCTCCTGGCTTCAGTGATCTCCCAGTTGCCTTGTGCCCAAGAGATGCACATGTACAAACACGTCTGCCTGGTAACTGAACTTACCAGGAGCCAACCCCCAAGGTTGTTGCAGTGGGGATCCTGCAACATACATATACCAAACCAGGAGTCCCGTGGAAAGGAAATATATATGGACAGATTCTTGCTAGCTGTTTCAGAGATGTTTATTTCTCCAGCCGCATGGCCGGAGCTCTGCCGAGGAGCTGTTCCAGTCACGGGACCAAGGGTCCTTCTGCCCGCGCAGGGAACACAAACCAACCAATGGGAACGAGGCTGAGCAGGGGCAGGGAAACCCCGTGTCTGTGCCCTCAGGGCCCCTCTCCCAGGGCTACACGGCGGGGGAGGGACCCCAACATTGGTTCACCATAAATTTAAATTTCTTAGCAACCCCAATATTGGGTCACTCTGGTAATTTCTGGCCACTTTTTCCCAGGCTTCTAGATCTATAATAGAAAAGGGGATTTTAACTAATATAGGAATCCCTTCATGATTTACTGCTTCCCTTAAAGGTGCTTGTATGTTTCTTTTAATTTGCCCCCGGGTCCTTAATGTTATAGGACCCTGTGGGGAGGGTGATTCATCCTCTTCGCTGTCGCTGCTCGGTATGTTGGTGAAACAATTGGCAAAAGCATGGTTTTGTGAGGGAAACCATGGATGAAAAAACAGATTGGGAATACACTGGGGGTAATAGGACATAGGGTAAAAGGGAAAGGTGGGATTAGGAAAGGGAGACTGTAGGGGGGGCTTATAATAGAGATACTGTCTAACATGACTACGATTTTTTGCATATATACTGCCTTTTACAGAAACACCATCAGGCCCAGTGACCTGCGACGCTTGTAACCCTTTTCTACCTCGTATAATTTTGAATTCCACGACTTCTCCATCTGCCAAGCTTGGGATGCATTTTTCAGGGTTATTCTTTTTAATAGCAGTTCTATGCACGAATATGTCTTGCTGGTTGTCACACCTTGTTATAAAACCATAATTTTGCTTAACATTATACCATTTTACTATCCCTAAGATCTTAGTTACTATGATCTTTTCCTTTTTCCGAGTGGCTGCTGTTTTCTGTCTCGCTGCGTCTTTGCTCTCTCCTTTGGTCGCTCCCGTGTTGGAATTGTCGGGGCTGCTGGTGCCTGCGCGCTCTTCCCGGGGTCGCGTTCGGGGCTAAAAATTGGTGAATTCCCCACTGTTTTCTCAATTTATATTTCAGTGGTTTACAAAAGTATGCCTTTCCAGATTGGCCAGTTGACCCTGTCACTACAAAATAACCCCTTGATATGGGTATCAAAGCTTTATTCAACACTGAGTATGTTGCTTCTGTATCTACTAAAAATTCCACTTTCTTTTCTTCGTTCCCTAGTTTAACTATAACCAGAGGGTCCCCTAGGGTAGCGCCCAGTCTTGGATATGAGCAACCACCCCCGCACCTCTCTGGTCGTATTTCTTTTCCATCACCCTTTCTCTTTTCTGGGCACTGGTTTTTCCAATGCCCAGGTTTTGTACAAGGCACACTGGTCCCTTCCTAGTCGGGGTGGTCCTTGTCTTGGTGGACCTTGCCCACGTCTTCCTTTATTTTTTCTTCTTTTACCACCCTTATTAATTTTTGCATTCCCTCTCCCCAATTGCTATAAATGCTCCGTGCCACACTAAGCAAAGTCTCTAGATTCCGGGTTGTTGGACCTTGCATCTTCTGAAGCTTCTGCCGGATGTCTCCTGTGGATTGTCCTAAAAATAAATTTACCAATTGCTGCACTCCTTCTTCCGGTCCAGGATCCGAGGTGGCATGGCAACGCATCGCATCTCGCAAGTTGTCTAAAAATTCAGAAGGTGTTTGAGAGGGACCCAGCTTCATAGCATACGGGGCTGAGCAGTCTATGGCTTTAGGGATTGCTCTTTCTAGCCCTTTTATTATGAATCCCCAGTACCTTTTTAACTGTGCCATTTCATCTGGCTCATTAGGGCCCCACTCTGGATCCTGAAGAGGAAGTACCTTTTTAACATCCTCCTGTGTTATCCTGCAATCATCTTCAGCCATATTCACAGGTGTCTTTATAACTAATTGCTTTTCTGATTCAGGTAGAGCATCAAGCAGTAACTGGGTATCAGCCCAATAAGGATTGTGTTGGTTTGTTGCAGTGGGGATCCTGCAACATGCATATATCAAACCAGGAGTCCCGTGGAAAGGAAATATATATGGACAGACAGATTCTTGATAGCTGTTTCAGAGATGTTTATTTCTCCAGCCGCATGGCCGGAGCTCTGCCGAGGAACTGTTCCAGTCACGGGACCAAGGGTCCTTCTGCCCGCGCAGGGAACACAAACCAACCCATGGGAACGAGGCTGAGCAGGGGCAGGGAAACCCCGTGTCTGTGCCCTCAGGGCCCCTCTCCCAGGGCTCCATGGCAGGGGAGGAGACCCCAACACAGGGTGTCCTGGTCTCTCGAGTGACTTGCATGGATTTCTTGGTCCCTTCAGTAGCCAACTCTCAGACCCTCTGGTCTCCCCAGTATCTGGCCCAGACTCATGGCTGCTCCAATATTTAGCTCCCAAGCCTCTTATGCTACTTGCCAGCTAGTCCATGTTGGTATTTGTTAGCAATCTCACACAGTATATCCAGTCAGTGTCCTTGGTCTCTGGCCTCTCTGCTTGCTGACATATCAGGTACTTGAGCCCTATGACCTATGTGTGGTCCAGCTCCAGCTTTCACCTGGGAAAATATTTAGAAATGTAGTTTAGTAAGAAGATGGGACTTGCTCTGGCAACAGGATGCAGTGCCTTGCTGAGGAAGCTTACTGACTTTCATCTGTTTAAAAGTGTCTGCCTTTTTCCTTTTATTGTTGTGTGCTTGTTCTTCCCTGAACCATCTTCGTCTGTCACTTTTGCGTGTCTTTGTGGTTTTTGTTTCTTTTTTTCTCCATCAAAGCCCCTTCTAGCATCTGGAGATTGCACAAATTCCAGGCCCCGGTAGGCAGAAACCCCCTCCATTCTGTAAGGTGCTTCAGAGAGCCTTTCCCACTCTTCTTCCTGGGTTTCAGCCCCAGAAAATGGGGGTGTGATAGCCGTGATAGGATGCTGCCACTGGCATGGTATGTGACCCAGAGTGTATGAACTCTGTTTGGCAGAGCTAATGTGGGGAAATTCAGCTTCCTTGTATGTCTTTAAGTCTTACGGCTTTTGTGTTTATCTGCTGCATGCTGAAACTTCCAGTTGTTAGGATGAAGCTTACACTTGAAGAAAATTTTCAGTGTCTGTGGTCATGCTTCCCTATAGGTCATGCTTCCTTATAAGGTAGATCTGCTAAAATTTGTATCTGCTAGTTCTGCTTAGCCATGCACTTGAAAGATAAGTAGTGGATTTATTTCCAAAAAATCTGGGAAGTCAGCAGTCATTCTAGCAAAAAAATGTTGTGAAGTGGAAAAGATACTAAATGTCTTTTCAGTATCGTGAATTCTGGGTGCAGCTGGTGTGGGTCCTCTGTGATGACTTTAGAAAAATAACCAAAACTTTGTGGAGTGAAACTGGGTGAGCTACTTCTGTTGATGTGCTGTTGCCTTTCTGAACAAGGCATTTTCTGCCAAAGCTCTTTCCATGCCTGCAGAATGGGGCTAACCCTGCAAGGCTTTGAAGAGCTGTCCTGAAATGTGGTATAAAGGAAGTAAGTCTAATGTAAATGTTAGTTATGGTCTTCAGGTTCATTGGTGATGCAAGCATTGTAGTGAGAAAACAATCCTGTATTGAGGCTTCCTTAAATCTTAAGTAATTTCTTAATAACTTAGATTTTCCAAGACAGTTTCTGCCCTTTACGTCACTTGTCTGCTATTCGTTACAGCTAGTGTTGCAATTACATTGATTATGTAAATCATAACCTTCTTTGTAGTGTGAAGTTAAATTGTTTTGTCAAAGCTGGCTTTGGTATGAAATTCAGAAGTAATGAAAACCAGTTGCAAAAGCCAGAGTCAGTTTGGGGTTTTTTTTATTATTAATATTATAATGGAATTATATTTGACTATCAGTCTCTGGAGTGTCATACTTCTCTGTTAAAGGGGCATTAAAATAATTTTAAGATTGATGTGTATGCATTATTTCAGTTTATTGTCTCCTTATCATTTAATGCAGATGATAAACAGTTTGATAGTTTTATATCACACTCAAAGCTGCTGTGTTTGGGTTTCCAGTGCAGCAGTGGAATGTGAAAATAAATACCTCAGGTTCCTTTGAAATTCTTTTGAAACACCTGTGAACCACTGGACAACTGCACTGTTCATAGGCCTAATCTTTCTGAAACCCAGCCCTGAAAATGCTGTGCATTCTTTCAAAAAAACTCAGTTATCTGACACATGGTGTCCATTTCTTGGAGCAGACGAGTAAGGATTTGATTAGATGAATAAATCTAAAAATTATAGCATATCTGGCTTAAAAAAAATACTTGTTTTTCTAAGCTTGTTTTCAAAAAACTTCTTCCCTAAAATGTCATTAATAAAAGTGAAGTGCAAGAGACTCTGAAATTCTGTGAGATGAGGTATTTCCAGAGACATTTAATAAGTTTGTAGCTACAGTTGAATGAAACCTACATATAGTGTTGTAATTTTAAGAGTGTTTGAACTGTAAGGTATTGAACACGTTCATTCGACAGTTTATGACTTGTGATTGTAAGTTCTGAATACTGGAAAATAATGTTACATATCTTTTTAGGAAAATGAACTTTACTACTCCTTTATTATTTTGCTTGTTTTTAAGAGGCAAAGAACATGGCAAGCTCTTTGATACCTTTGTTTTGTATTCAGAATATAGTACTTGTTGACACAATGGATCTTTGGGAGAGAGGTGATTTATTTGACATTGTCATTAATACTTTTTCTCACATGCCTCCAAAGAATTCTATCAGCTAAGTACGCATGCTCTTTAAAAATGAAAATTATTTAAGTATTCCTAAACTACTTACCAGTAACTGAAAACAAAACCATAAATGTGTTTTGAAGGATATTATTGCACCTCTCAAGTGCTTGGTTTCTACTTGTCATCATGACATTCTGAGGTTCTATTAGCAATAACAATTCAAACTACAGCTAATTTGAAGAAACAATGAATAGGCAGATCCCTAAACTATACTTAGTATCTCCTCAGTGTTACTGGTGAGTGGGATTCGCAAGAACTGAGGTTTTTACCCACATTGCCTTCAATTTAATGATTTTAATATATATTTATTTCATTTATATAAAAGCATACATAATTTGATTTATGTTTATTATTTGAGTTTATAGCTTGCTTTCTGTTGGTACTTTTAATCTAGAAGAATGTTACTGTGTTTTGCCTTTCGGGTTACTATATAGTGTGTGGAAATGGATAGCTCTTTCACCTAAACACTTAGATGCAACATTCCAGTTAGACTGAGATTTCACTGTTTGAACCGGATGTAGGTGAACAGAAAAACTGGATACAGAGTTCTATTCTGTTACAGTTCACCTCCTGTTTGGTTGGTTTTTGGTTCAAGAGTACCTTGTCTTTCATCCATCACAGTGGCATCTGCTAATGCATCTTCCAAGAGGAACTTTGCCAGAAGTCATACTCAGATACTATCTTTGAGCTAACACTGAGGACAAATTGTAATTGTATTTCATTACAGGGTTAATGTGCTCACCCTATATCTCTAAGCAGATGTTTCTGAATGTTTTTCATGCTGATGATATTAACTGTACTTATTATTTGCATGTAGTTTTGAATATATTTTCTCTATCTTCTCTGGAATGTTAATGTTTATTGACTACATTCGTCTGTAAGGTTTGGATGCTTTGTACACTTAAGCTTAATTTTTCATAATGTTGTTCCTTCATCTTTCTAGACCATTGTTACAGGTCTATCTGATACCTCTTATCACTTGATATGAATAAAATCCTTTTAACCAATTAATGTGAATATTAAGAGAAAATCCACTGTTCATTTATGATAGTAGCAATCAATTACCTATCACTTTTAATCAGGGGATTAAAAAAATTTATTTTTAGGATTTTCATATTGTCCAGTTTCAGTCTAATTGCCTACTTATGGTTTCTAGTAACACAACTAAAAACATTCATACCTGGCATCTCATAATGAACCAGATTATTCCTAGAATTACTTGGATATCTGCAAAAGTACAAGTATTAATTTAATTTCTGTTGTTGTACTTCACAGATGAACTAGAAGAGATATTTCAGTTAGTCCATTTCAGTGGTGGAGCTGCATGTGTAGCTGCAGTTCTGTGTGCCCTTCAAATGTTTTTATAAACAGCTGGTAAAGCAGTTAAATCTTTGGGTAAAAGATACTCCATAATCATGTGTAGTTCTTAATAATTACCAAGCACCCCTTAGAACAGCTAAGAGGTGACTGGATGCCTGAGTGTAAGTAATTTATTACTGCATTGTTTGCAAGTAAGATTTTACAAGTCTATAAATTTTGTTATAATTTCTTATTCAAAATAGTATCAAATTATGTTGCTAGATCTTTATGATTTAAAATGTCCTCATTTTCCCTCCAATGTTCTACACAGAATAGTTTATAATAATGAATAGACAAATTTATAGGCAAGTTTATTTTCAATTCAGGATAGTTTCTTTACTGTTTAGGTGTCATCTGTGGCTGTTTGATCTCAAGAGATGGGGACTCGTTAATAAAACTGGATTGATCTAAACACATCATAAGATAAATTGTCCGTATCTGATTGGATGCTGGTTCCAGAAGTGTTCATCTATCCATCAGTCACAGTGGGTCTTGTATTTTCTGGTCTGTAGCTTTGGGATTCTTTGACATCTCCTCAAGACAACACCTTTTACTTGGTGCTCTTCCTTGCAGTGTTAATGATGTCTTCTACTCTGCTGCTGTCTTAAGGCCTTCCCTAGCATTTCCCCAGCTGATTGTGCACACTTGGTGTTCTCCTGGGCTGTTGTCACATTCCTAATGGTGTTTATTCATCTTGAATTTGGGATGCCCCCCAGCTGAGTGCTGAGATACACGGTGCTAGTAGAATTAGCAGCCAAGAGTGAGATGGAAAGAAGGAACTTTACAGCAGCTTCACCACCAAAGGCAACATCTCGTATAACGTTCAGCAACTGCAAAACTGCTTTCCTGGATGGGGCAGCCATCTGCAACACTGATGCAAATGCAAACTTGCTTAATTCTAGTGGGATATTTCCACAGTTAGTACAACCTAATTTATAATTTGGTATGATCATATCTTGCTGCCGTGTGAATAACTAGGCTTTATGTAAGTATAGATGGTATAACCAAGATATTCACACATGGGAGAAAAGAGCAGTGAACTGGCAGAGAAATGTACTTTTCATTTGCCCCAGTTAAGTGTGCTTTGTATTTGAGCTAATGAAGATAATGAAGGAGAGGGGAAGGAAACCAGAAATCAGAAGGGTATTACATGATCAGAAAATAAAGAAAAAGAATTATATTCAATATAAGATATTCAACGTTTCCCAAAGAAGTTGGAGGGATTAAAATGAAAGTTTCGCAGTAGTAGCTTGTCTATTAAATGTAACTGTGGCTGCTTCTTTACAATGAAAAATATAAATTGTCAGGTTCTTTACTTTTGAGTAGTGATATATCCGTTATTGAAGAAAGCTGTGCTCCATGTACAGATGATAATCTTTCATGCATTTTCTTTTGAAGTTATTAAGTTATTGAAAATTAAAATTTGTAAACAAGCAGAAAGGCTTAAACACTCGTGCAGAAAGAGAGGTCTACTTTTGAAACTGCAGATATAAAGCAAACACCCCTTTCCAAGGGCTGGCAGGGGATGTGTTGGGAAATGAACTTACTATCCCAATATATTTATTACAATTTAGCTCCTAGAGTTGCATGAAACACACAGAGTATAGTCTGCGATATACAGAAAAAGAAATTAGCTAATACTGTAACTTTAAAAATAAGGAACTTGGAAAATACTCTGCATAGAGACTATCTTAAAGGATTCAGGTTTATCAGTAATAATTCTTTCTGTTCCCTCATTCATTCTGGGGGGAGCGGTTTCTTCTTCCTTTTTTTTTTTTTTTTTAGTTTTCAAAATCTGTTATCACTATGTGAATGTAAGATGGGCTAAAGAGAAATACACGGCTATTAACGTTTTCTCATGTGTGTTTTTATTTTCCTTTCTCCCATCCTTTGGAAAGTCCTAGTTTGGATTGTTAAGGGTTGGTGTATGTGTATATTCCCAGCTCTCTTGTCTCCAATAGCTATGAAGGTGGGCTTAAGGGAAGAAGAGGGAACACAGCTATCAGGTGGAGGGATAAGAAATGCCTTAGTGAAGGGAACTGGGAGGTTATTTTGAGCTAGCCTGAGTATTATGACAAACTAGGCCTGGATGGCTTCAAAGCTACTTGTCAAATCTTTCTGTGGCTGTGCTCATTGTTTAGATCCCCTTTGTTGCCATGCCAGCCTAACTAGAGTGCAGTCCCAGCTTTTGGCTTTGGGCCTTAAGTTTTCCCTGAAACAGAACCTTTGTCACAATATGACTTTCCTTGAGCCAACAAGATAGTGATAAGATGGTTATCTCACTGGCTTCAAAATATCTGCTGAGCAAGATTAGAAGAATGGAGAAAGCTGTTCCTCTGTCAAATGCAGGGAATAATGCACAGGGTAGTATTTTCAGGATAGTATGTAAAAGCATAATCTCCAAAATTTTAATCTCTCTATGAACAAAACAGGAGAACTGCAGAAACTTGGCTTCTGTTACACTAATTCTTTTCCTAGGGGTTATCTTGCTAGTGAAGATGTGAGAATTTAGGGAAAATATCCTGAGAAAATCAGACTTTCAAACCTTTCTGTATTTCTCAGCTGCTTCTGATTAGTCATCAAAAATCTCGTTGGAAGAGAGGATCAGAGACGTATAAGCATGCATTAGGAATGGACACAGTTCTTAATTTGTAAAGAATGGGGCTCTTACTTTTCTGTTTTTAAGGACACGACTTATAAAGTGAAGAGCTAATTCATGGAGCTGTACAGTCACATAGTATTATAATTTAGAGTCCTGTAGCTTTAAGCCAAACTTAGTTTGAAGGATGGTTACTGATCTGAATGTGTGGGTCTTGGAATGTCACACTGAGATAAAGATAAATTCTTTAAAATTTGGCATGGGGGGCATTTTAATTGGCTAACTCATATATTCCCCATTTCAGTGGGCTAGATGTTGGGAGAATGCCTTGTATCAGCAGAGGGGACAGAATTGTATTTATCTTTTATGCTTGGAATTTCATCTGATAAGAGCTCTGGAGCAGGCTGGATGTAATTCAGGCTAGTTTAAAGAGAGTTGTGTAAAGGTAATTATTGCATTGTTAACTTCTGTGCGTTCGTGTGCTTGCAGCAGTTGCAAGAACTATTAGGGGTTGGAAGTTAATACATGCTAAAAGCTGATCACAAAAACAGATGCAGGAAAAAGAAGAGGTAAAATTTTCCCTTATTTGTCTCACCTCCAATGCAGGACAGAGGTTTAGGAATAATTGTGCAGGAGAAAGGAAAGGAGTGGCCTGAGATATCCAGGTACAGCAAAGATAAGAACAATAAAGTATAAAACTGATGGTGAAAGTGCTGATGAAGATGAGAAAAAAAAATCAAGTGACATGAGAAAGCCATTTGAAACATGAATGACCTAAAAGTATTATTTCTAAAGGGTCTGCTGTGAATGTATTTAAGCACTGTAACTTCCAGGTGGAGTTGTATTATGACTTTTGGTTCACAAAACTTCTTCAACCCCCTCCTTAGTGAATAATGCCTGCACCCCTTAGCTTTAGAGATCTCCCATGAAACAACTGTCCCTATGAGAAACCTTTGGAGTTGAAAGTTTTCTCACCCACCCTTTGCTCAAGCAGGCTCTTAAAGACAGGCAGATCGAGTGACTTGGCACTGTCTTGCTGTCATGTCAGTAGAGGACTATATGATGAGCTAATGGAAGTTTTGCAGCCCTTACTACCTATAGACACTCTCATCTTATGCAGCTGCCAAAGTCATTTGCAAGAGTGAGCAACTGCCTTGATACTTGCCAAATGTTTCTACTGCCATAATAGCCCACTATATTCAGTGGTGTGTAACATACCCCATCCTAGCTGCTGAATCTTTCTACATTTTTTTCTAAGCACACGGGTACCAGGGTTCCATTTTAGGTTTGATTCAAATCTTGCAATCATCCTCTTGTTCTTGAGGATTTTCAGGCTCCTAGGTGATTGTAAATGCTAACCCCAGGTCTCTGCAGAGCTGATTTGCTTGCGTATTACTAAGTAAGAACAGAAGTCCTTCAGACTTATCCTGGGGCTACCACTTTGTGGGCAGAGCACCTTCACAGGGTTTAGCAATCTGTTGACCTGATATTTTTTGCACTAGAAGGTCCCAGCCTGAATCACTTATGCTGGTGTCATTCCTTTCAACATTCATGTTTGCTCTCTGTTCCACACTGCATCTTTCCAGACACATTCTTTCTTAGGGCATCCTCAGTTCTCTCAGATGTCTTTTTTCCTTTGTCTCATGTACCTTATTTTTAAGTCTGTCATGGAGAGATTCTTCCTCAGTCCTGTGTGACAAAGGATCCTCCCTCTCCCTCCAAAAAGCTCCCGTGATTTAAGTCATTCTCCACTTCAGGGTATTCTGTCTTATAATGTGCCTAAATTTACATGGGCCACTTGATGCAGTCAGTGGCTGTGATACAAACCTATCACTTGTAAAGCTTGTGGCCATTGAGCTTTTTCAGCAATTCATAGTGATTTGGCTACTTTAATTCCTGACTGTATTATAGCTGTGATTCATTCATCTCAATAGTTCTCTGGGATGCACTGTTTGTATAATTTTCTGGTATTAATTCTAGACTTTTTCACAGCAAAAACAGGAGGTATAGAAGGCAGTGAAGTGATGCATGTTTATTTTCTTCAGTGGTGACCAGAATTTCTTTCCTGCTACCTGTGGTTTGCTGTCCCCTCAGTTGTGGTAATACAAGTCTCTAGGAATACGGTTTGCAGTTCACCCTACAATGATCCAGATAGGGTCTGAAGAAGCTTTCTCAATATATTTTTTTTTTGTGAGTTATTTGTCCTGTGGCATACTGGATTAGGGAACTGCTGGTCATTAAAACTAACCCAGCTCAGAAAAAAAATGATTAGTATGAGTCATCCAGATTTGTGAGTGTTCTTATCAACACAGTGAAGGGGCAGGAACATGACACAGTTGGGGGGAGGTAGAAATTACTGTTTTGACAATGTGCCACATTTATGTTGACTTAAACCAATTATTAAATTAATATTAAATTATTATGCTTGCAAAATAAATAGATTATTCTGTACCTAGATCATCTTGCTGAACTGGCTGTGCACTGTGTTGCGTAACTGTAAGTGTTGGTGGAAGGTGTAGAATGAAGGGTGGATTGTGGCAACATTTTTGGTTTTTGTAATTGTCTTGGAGCTACACCTATTGTTTTAGCTCAAAGATGTCTGTATGTATCATTAATATCCAAGCTTTTCACATTCTCTGATTTCTCATCCAAGTACTGATATGACCTTAGGCTGATGAGCAGAGCTGTTTTAAAAAGGGAAAAAAAAAAAAGGGAAGAAAAAAAATCTTAGTAGGTAGCCAGCTTCGTTTTTTACAAGGGTTATTTTACACTCATGCAGAACAACATGTAAGTCAGGCATTCCATCAGGCACTTGCTCAAAAGAAAACTTTATAACACTATTTTGCTATAATTACATTAGTGTGGAAACTTAGTCTCTCTAGCAACATTAAGCACTAAGAAGGTAATAGAGTAATACAAGTCTAGGTAAGTCTAGTATTAGGAGTTGCTGCATCTGGTAGCCCATTATAGAGGAAACTGCTGCAGCTCCTCGTGGCCAGGACCACAAGGATGTATTCTCAAGAGGCACATGCGCACACTATATATACAGCCAGACATCAGAAAGTTCAGCACTCATGCAAGCACAAGCAGCTTCAATGGCCTCAGCCTTTCCATTCACTAGCTGACTGTGAAAAAAGCTTGTTTATGGCAAATGCTTATGTATACAACATGGATCCTCCAGCAAGTGGTCTTAAATTCTTACTCTGATCAGTTACTGGTCCCTGGATCCCCTGGTCTTCCAGCTGACTCACAAACGCACACTGGGTCTCTCTGGCAGCTGGTCTGACCAGTGGCCTGTCCCCAGGTGTCCTGGTGTCCCTCCAATAGCCAAATCTCAGACCTTCTGGTCTCTGCAGTGTCTGGTCCAGACTCATTGTTGCTCAGCTCCCAAGCCTTCTGCCTGGCTAGTCTGCCTTGGAGTTTGCCAGAGGTCACACACTGACACAGGTATCCAGGCAGTGTGCCTGGGCTCTGGCTTCTGCTTTCTGGTGCCTCAAGCAGCCCAGGCCCGTGACCTGTGGTACAACTCCAGTTGCTGACATCTGTGTTTTTGTACGTGGTCACACCCAATGGAGATTTCCCCTCACCCAGGAAAGCAGTTACAAATGTAGTTTAACAAGCAGATAGGACAATCTGCAGTGATCAGGCCCAGGGCATGGCTGAACAACCATACTGGGCAGCCACCTGTTTACATGCACCTGGCCCCTCTTAGCCCTTTTCCCCCTGCCCAGTATCCTCCTATGCTTGTTCTTTCCCAAACCACTTTCATGGTTCACTGTTCCTTGTCCTGCCATCAGTTCTTCCTCTAAATATCTTGTACTGCCTTCTGCAATCCCAAAATACTCTCTCTGGCATCTCACAATGAGTCCCATACCTAGTGGGCAGTAACCCCCTCCTTCAGTCTGCAAGGTGGTCTAGAGAGAGCCTCTCCTGTGGACTCTGTATCTCTCTCACCCCCGGGGCCTGGGAGCAGCTGGACTGGAGGGCTTGGTTTCTTTCATTTGGGTTCTTGGGGTTACCTCTGCCCGACACTTCATCTGTGCTCTTTGTGTCTGTGGGGAGGAGCCTTTAATCACTGACTTATTTTTGTCACTAAAAAGTTAGGTGCCTGGGTGGGCACTGCACAACTGCTTCAGCAGTGGAGAGTACAGTGTAGGTTTGCCTGTGACCCCTCAATGCTGATACTGCCAGAGCCTAAACTATGTGAAGCACATCCAGTTTTTTTTTTCAGTTACTGAAGAACAACTAAGAACATAAAATAAAAAACCCAAAACTCTAACCACCAGCTTTATATTCTTAATATTAGTAAAGTGCAAAGTGAAGGGAAATAGGGAAGGATTAGGTGTTTATAAGTAATGGTTTTCGTACAGTGCTTCTAACCACAAGAGTATTTTGTTTCTCAAATTCAAGTGTAATAGGCTTCAGACTATAAAATGCTTTATTTAATCTTGGCTTGAAAGCAATGTCAGTGAAGTGGACTGGTCACAATTTTGTTAGGTGGTACTGACGAGCCAAGTCTTAGAAATGGTTCCAAAAGTGCTTGTTGTTCTAAATGCTAATTGATTCTTAGCAGTTAAAAGTCTCCCTTTGTTTAGTGTGAATTTCTTGTTTTGAATGCGGCTTGTGTCTGCTTTGCGTTTTTTCCCCTTACAGCAAACAAGTTTATACCTAGATCTTCATAGCCTTAGGATATTTCAAGCTATAATTATTTCTCTTTCCTTCCCCCTGCTCTAGGCTCCCTTGTTTTCAAGGCTGGACATGTTAAGCTTAGGAAGCTGTTGCCACTATCTAAAGTGGTGTTTGTTTCCCACCCTCCGGACCCTTTCAGTGGAGTAGGTCATTTTTGAAACTTAGTTTTTGCTTTTTGTACTTGAGAACACCTTTCCTTCTATCTGCTGGTTTTTCTCTTTCTCCGTTTTGTTGCTCTAGTTTAGACCACAGAAATTTAAAGCCTTGCACGCGTTTTTATGTGAAGGTTTGCTTTAAGGTGATAGGTTGTTGAGCAAACATTAGAAATGGAGGCACATCTTGTTAATAAAAATCAGATTTTTTTAATCCTGAAAAAACGCCTGGATAAATATAATAAAAGTCGGTTGTTTGCTGGTGGATATTATGAAACCCCCAGTATCCACACGCTGTAACGCACGCGGTAAATCTGTCACGACGGCGGGCAGCCCCAGCCCTCGCGGTGCCGCCTCGCAGCCCCCGGCCGAGGGGCGATGCCGGGGTTCGCCCGGGAGCCGCCTCAGGGCCGGCGTGGCGGCGCTCAGGGCCCGCTCGCACCGAGGCGTTCACGCCGCTCCTGCCGGTGCCGGAGCTCGGCTGGGGAGCGCAGCGGGTTCTTTAAGAAGCCCCCGTGCCGGTGGCTGTCGCCGGCTGCCAAGTGCGGGAGAAGCCGAGCTTTGCGGCGAAGGCCGAGCGTAACCAGCCGGCTGGGGGAGATGCCGCCCCGCAGTGACTGACAGCAGGACCAGCTCTATGCAAATGGCGCCGGGGGCTCTGCCGGGGCTCTCTCCACACGCGCCGCCGCCTCTCGCCTCCCGCTCCCCGTAACGCGCCCTGCCTCGCACAAAGCAGTTGTTGCTTTTTTCGGGGAGACGTCGTTACACGTAAAATCATCTCCAGCACGGTTTCAGTTTGAGATTGTGTGAGGGAGCTGGGGAGATGTGTCAGAGCTTGTTACTCCAGCTAAATTAGGTAATTTTTAGCTGGGTAACGTGCTAATCTTTAAACCTTTATGTTTTTAAATCCTGCGTATGTCTGGTCTCTTCATACAAAAGTGTATTTTGCTTGTTTCTTCTCGCCTTCTTCAGTCTGAAGCCTTATGTAGGTCAGGCTTGGCTTAAGCAGATTTCCTGAACCTGCGTCAGCTTAAGCTGAAGGAATTTTAATAAACCCTCCCTTGTAGGCGTGGGCCTAAATGAGACTAGCCTAGTTAAGCCTGATCTTTTTCTGTTTGTGAAAAAGAGCTGAGCAGAGCTAGGGACTGCATGGTGGCTCCAGGAACGGCTTCCTTAATTCAAAGATAACAATGGTTGGGAAGGCCAGATCTTCTAATTTTACCTTATCTGAAAAGCTCGATTTGCTAAAACTCGTGAAGCCGTATGTTAAAATTCTCGAGGAACATACCAATAAGCATTCTGTAATAGTGGAAAAAAACAAATGCTGGGATATCATAGCTGATAACTACAATGCCATCGGAGTAGATCGCCCTCCTCGTACTGCACAGGGCCTGCGCACGCTGTACAAGAGGCTCAAAGAATATGCCAAACAGGAGCTATTGCAGCAAAAGGAGACTCACTCAGATTGTAAAAGCAGCATTTCCGAGCCAACCAAGAAAGTTGTGGAGATGATTCCACAGATTTCCAATGTGTGTTTAAGAGACAGGAGCGGTGTTCAAAGGTGAGACTATTCTTTTTATTTTGTTACTGAATGAAAATTATGGCGCCTCCTAGCTACTTTGTAACGCTTTTGCTTGTGCTCAGGCACCTAAAGGAAGTGTTTATCAGAGAAATTCCCAAATGGGAAACAATGACAAAAATAATACTGCTTTTGTTTTATGAGAAGCTTTATGGTGACTTAGCATTGCATTAATTTTTTTCAGCTCTTTCAAAGCTTGTTTCAGAGTCTTTGTCATACTCTGGAAAGTGAGGGTTAAGAGAGAATCAAAGAGAAATAGTAGCTCCAACCTCTACCCCTCCCCTACCTTTTAATAGGCAGATTATTCAAACACTGGCAAAGTGATGGCTATTCTCCTCCATTTAAGGTAATACTGCAGTCATTTTGCAACATATGGAACTGTTACCAGTTTATGTAGGATTTTTAATAAAGTTAGTTCACAGAGCTAAGAAACGTTATTCACCTTTTTTCTCTCATTTACTTTGGTGTTTGCATGTTATGTTTTAGCTAATCCCAACCCTTTAAAGAAAAAAAATTGATTCTCCACACTGCAGTGGCTTTGTGAGTGCAAATGTTTTTTTAAATTATACTTTTCTTGCATTGACGGTGGTTCCCTGAAGCTGGAGCAAAGCTAATTGCAGTCTAAACTCCAAGCAGTTCTGTGTTGTACGTGAGGTAGTTTAAATACAGAGAGAAACTGAGAGGTACAGCACTAGAAGTTTTCTTTTTTTTTTTGCAAGGTTTCTTTTTTTTTTTACTGCTCAGTAAAGTGAGACACACTGTCTAGATTTGAGCCAGACATAATACAGGCAGGCACTGTGCAGGCTTTCTCCCACAGCTGGCTAATGCCCCTCATATCTGACTTGTAACACTCTGCTGGTTCTGTATTGGTCCTCGAGGGATCAAAAAATGCCTGGGTCAGGTTTTGGTTCCTCCAGATACAAAAACTAAGCTAGGGAGTGGGGGAGGGAAGTCAAATAACTCCCCAGCAACCTTGAGAAAGCTTTGATTTTCCTTATTTTCCCAAGCAGATTAATGGGAAGCGAACTTTCCGTATTTTAATCAGATATACTGATAGTGAGTGCAGCAGCGTAACACTCTAAGAAAAGCTGGCATGCGCACACTTGCTGAATTGGATTCATGGTGCCAGTGGTTGAACTGAATGGTAACAATTGTCTAAATCCCAACATGCCAGATGCTCTAAAAATATTCTGTTGTGGGTCCTTTGCGTAAAGAAGTCTAAAGCAACTGGGCTGTGCTGCTGCTCCTGGTGAATGCCCCTGGAGGAACCATTCCAAAGAATTCTCTGGAACAAAATGAGGCTTTTAATTGCGCTAATAAAGGTTGCAGTGTCTTGACTACCAACTTTTGTAAGGAGGGGAAAAAAATAGTGTGAGAACTTTAGTTTGTAGATTGGCTTATAAAAAGCACTGACGCTTTTAGTGAATGATTAAGAGCTAATGATCTCCATAGTTTGTCTCCTGTAATTTAAACATTTTTTTCAGGTTTTTATGGGTCTAGGAGCACTGACTTGCTTACTGCTTACCCAAAATGGTTGTTCCTAGGAACAGCCACTACACTGTGGGCTGAAGGAAAAGAATATAATTTAAAAGATTTTTTTTTCCCCTGCCCAAATACATCATTACTTGATAGTTCTCTGAGTTGCATTTTACCCTAACTTTATAAACCCAGTGTTGGGTTTTAACTCACCAGGATGTGACTTAGGTTTTGGAGGAGGGAAATACGGCTTATAACGAGCCCAAATTGTTAATCGCACCTTTAAGCAATTTCTAGCTCGCTGTGATTAAACAAAACCTGGTGAATCATGGGTGCCTGCAGGGTTATAAACACCATGCCCCAATTGTGGTAACTGTTGTTTGTCTTTCTTTCAGTCAAGTTGTCAGAAACAACATTCGTAACCACCATACAGGCAGCTCTTTTGTTTCTCAATTCCTTCTTTCTCTCTTTGCTGTCTAATTGTTTTCCTCTTAAGAGGCTGACTAAGGAAAAAAAAAAAAACAAGCCTCATCAGAGTTACCTGGAGATCTGCTAATTTTTCTAGTTCTGTGTGGATTACACTGAGTTGGATTTTTTTTTTCACTGTTTGGAGGCTCTAGTCTATGCTAGACAAAATCTTTCTTCTATTTAACCTCGTTCACTTTCTCTTTCTGCTCTCTCTCCATTTCCTTTTGTCAGAATGACCTGCTTCTCCTGCTGGTTGTTTCCACTTTTCTCAGGCTAGAAGCTGGCCAGGAGCCAGCAAATGAGAAGGAGAGAAGCTTTATTAGAAGCTGTGGTTGTGAAGAGGGGGGAAACCCAGAATTGCACTCAGCACTGGGGAAAACAAGTGAAAATTTGTGTGCAGGATAATGCTTCTGATGCTGAGAGGACTAAAACAATGTGAGAAAGAAGCATATAGGAAAAAGTGAAGCTTTGTCACATGAGGTAGAAGTGAGTAAGGTGATATAATTGATACTTCATAGGCAGCTCAGGTAACAGTCAATAGAACTAAGATTATCTTGGTGTTTTCTTCAGGGGATTAATGAAAGGTCAGTTTTCAATACTTGCTTCAGATGGATGGTGGTTTTTTGAAAAGAATCTTTAGTTTAAATAGTTTGTGTGGTTGACAGGCTTTATTTTTGGAAAATATATTGCTCTGACCCTGATGAGCATTTTTACAACTGAGTATTGAGAAGCTTTCATGCTTTTATTATAGAAAATGCATTTTCATGTTAATGGATGGCAGGCTAGGTCAGGGTCCTTCAGAAATTGCAACTGTGATTGCTTATTTCTTTTAAACCAAGAGTTTAGAAGACCATGGGACATCCAGAAATTATGATCATGCCACCTTTTCATTAAGGAGTTAGTGCATTTACATGAGAACAGGATGTACAAATTAAATTTCTCTTTGCTTCTGGGAATTTGAACCCACATCTCTTACTAACCAGTCCGGTGTTTTAATAATCAGGTAGTTTCTCAGTGTGTGGCATGTAGGGCTCTGAAGGCATTTTAAGGTGTAGAAAAACTGCATTGCTCACCCGCAAATTTAAGACAGCGACTCAAGTCCTTCAGAGTTGGGGAGCGTCTGTGAATGTTAGGTTAATCATGGATCCACTTGCTGCCTTTGACTGCTAGCAGTAGTCGTTGAAGGGTTCAGAAATGTCTTGAGTCTGCAACCACCAGTTATAGCCTCTGTTTTAGACAGTCCCAGCCATGAGGGTGCACTGACTTGGCTGTCAATCCTAAGTTAATATATTCCTGTTCCCATGTAACTCTATACTGCCTTCCCAGTCATGCTGCAAGTATTCTTTGTAGATCTGTACAGTAATAGATCAAGAAGCTGATCTGGCTTAAAAAAGCATTACCTGAATACAGGAGTGATGTACAGAAGCGTAGGGTTTCAAACACAACTGATGGTAGACAAGTGTCAGGAACAGCTTGAGCCATTATCATCATTAAAGCCAATGCAATGTCAAATCATCATTTGAGATGCTGCTGACTCAGGGATTTACAGAAAGACAAATGAGTCAAGTGGGTGTTGTTCTTTCAAAAAGAAATGTACAGAACTACAGGCTGTTCTTAATGGAAGCATTTCTGTGTCTTGAAGCTTCAGAAGAAATGCTAAGATCAACGATTCAAAGAGAAGGAGCAAGGATTAGCTTGGTTCCCAAATCTACTGGCAAGGGTTGTCTTTTGGGCTCTGGTTTCTTTTCCCAAGGCTCTTTGTGTAATTTTATTTAGTGATTATTTTACGTTGAAAAAAACCCCAAATACATGGGTGCGTGAATCAGAAACAGGGAGCACATTAAAACAGGGGGAGATTGATAAGTTTGGGATATGGAAGTGTTTCTGCCATAGTCTACTCCATCTAAATTAATGTCCCTTTAAAATCACCTTTTATATTATATAAACTCTGTCCTCTGTTACTTGCATGACTTGGTGCTGCTGCTTTTTTTATACTTTCATTTGTCTCTGATAGCTCTTCTTGCTTCTTCAGTGTCAGAGGGGCCTACCAGATGAGTTCTCTGTTGGGTGTACTGCCTTTAGAGCAATAAAATCGGAGTAAGACAGGGCTGTGTGTGTGGTGGAAAGAAAGAGAGGCACAAGTGGTGTTTAGATAATGAAATAGAGTCCCAGGCGTAGATAGCAGAGTAGTATTCAAATGAAGCTTTGGTTACTTACAGCTATGCCTTTTAAAATAGTTTTTAATGGATTATTTAAATATGATTTTGTGTGTTCTAGTGCTAGTATCGATAAAGAAACAATTGCTGGTACCAGTTCACCACAGGCAATGTTGGATCACCATCCTGCAACAGTCATGATGGACTTGCAGTCGGAAGAGGATGTCAAACCTCCTCCTTCTTTGATTATAGACTCACAGCAAAATGAGAACTTAGAACAAGAGGAAGAACACCAGCTGGTGCATATTATGGAAAGGTCTCCTTCAACATCAGTGTCTTCAGTTGATATGAGAGTGATGATGTCTCCTTCCCCTGTACCAAGAAGAGATGAGTTTTTTAGGCTTGAGGTTGGAGAACGCTTTAGACCAATGTGTGGTTATGATCCACAGATGTTACAAATGCTGAAAGAAGAGCATCAAATAATATTAGAAAACCAAAGAAAAATTGGTCTTTATGTCCAAGAAAAAAGGGATGGTTTGAAAAGAAAGCAGCAACTGGAAGAAGAACTATTGCGAACAAAAATCAAAGTAGAGAAGCTGAAGGCTATACGACTACGCCGTGATCTGCCAGAATACAGCAATATCTAAATATTTTATTACTTCCGTCATATTCTTTGAAGTACTTAATAATAAATGCAAAATCGTTTCTTATGTTAATATGGATGGATCAAAATCTGGGCTTGAGACATGAAAGCATATGTTGTTTAAGTACCTTAGAAAAATACCTTGTATGGGTTTGAATGCACCAACTCTTCTGGTCTAAAGTATAATGAAATCCTGTACGTTTAAGTGTTTAGATTGATAAAAATCCAAACTTTAAAAATATTTCCACTTATCTCTAGAGTTGTAATGAGCTAATGGAAATTTAGCTCAGCTCTTGTTAAAATTTTTGATCATATGCATTATTTTTTCAAATAATCACCTTTAATATCTTAATGCAGTTGCAGGTTAAAGAATGCATATAAGAAGGAGAAATAAGAGGCTATGTTTAAATGTTTTACTCAAGTTGTTAAATCTTATGACAGTAGTGACATTTTGCTGATATGTCAGCTTGGAAAACAAAATTACTGGATTGTTATATTTTTTTAATGTTCAGTAGACAGTTGATTAAATGTACATCTTTTTAAAAGTTAATACTTTTTAATTGTTTCCAGTGGAGAAGTGTTTCCATAGGATGTTATCAAAATAGAGACAATGAATGCAACACTTGGTTTTTAAAACTGCATGCATGTGTAATTTGTGTGTACAGTTACCATGATTGTGTATTCAGTTATAGTAATTATACTGGTGATCAACTACATGAATATCTACTTTGCTCATTTGCATGCATAATTACTATGGTGCATGTGCAACCAAGACAGTTGCAGGTGCCTTTGATCAATATCACTATGACTATAAGCTACTGAAATAAAACAGTTTCTGTATGTAAGTAACTTGTGACTTGAAGTCAACAGAAGATTGTGTTATTCTGGGTCCCTTTTATAGATGCTGTTCTGATATTTCGATTCATTTCAAATAAAAAGCCCCAAATGAAAACAAAATTGATTCTTCTGTCTGTCCTGGTAGCAGCTGTTTCCTCTGTAGTAATGATCAACGTTCATAACTGGAAGAAAAATATGTGGAAAATATCAGTCCCAGATGATTAATTTCTTCATAATTCTTAGTCTCCTGCCTGTTGTGAATGGATCCACAACTGCCTTAGACCTCCGTCTCCTTATTCCCTGTAACAATGCTTTCCCCTTCCTCTAACCTTTACAGCAAGAAAAGGAAATGAAGGACAGCATCAAGGAAAAAGAGAGAACAAAGGAAATGTAATTCCTCCAGTGCCTCCCATCTCAGAGGGCCCCAACAACAGAATGAACAAAAGCAATAGGAAGGAGACTATTTCTTCCTCTCCTGTCACCACTGTTTTCCTGAATTTGCTTCTTTCTCCACTCCCACAAACCTCTGCATGCAAGCATGGGGCACTGGTCTGCATCAGCAGACTCTCAATGAGGTAAGCCTCACACCTCGTTGTTGGTCTTCTGAGTAAATCAGCTACCACGGGGGTAGGTACTTACTGAAAACTGAAGACTGGAAGCATGTGAGTGTAGCTGAGGAGCTAGTGGAGCTTAAAGAACGGTAGTTAAATTTTGTGATATAATAATCTTGACTGTCAGGGCCCAAGGTAACTTTTAACAGGTTTCAGGTAGGAAAAGTAAAGGAAGCAAGTCTTTTGTTTACAAACTGAGGGAAAGTATAGAACAGTGAAAACAAGTGTTGGCAATATGGAGTTCCCCAATACTTTTTCAGTTCGTTTCTTGAGAGTACTGTAAGTGTTTTGGGAATCTTTGTGTGTACTGAAAATGATGGTGCCTGGATAAGTGGCCTTTGTTCCTGTACGGTCCTTGGCTTTCTGCTGTGTTTCTTAGTTCAAGGACGTTGATCTGTTTTTGTGTAGCTGGAAATGCTTCAAGGAGATACTTCTTTGAGTTTACAAGAATCAAAATGCTGGCTTTAATAAATAAATAAGGATTTTATTTGTTCTGCTTCTCAGAAATAGGAAACAGCACAAAATTATCTGCCCTTGTCTTGTAATTTGGAAATGAATGATCTTATCTTTTCAGTTAAAAATCAGAATTCTGGTTTCCAGTGGTAAGGAATTAATTTCTATGTCTTATTTCTGTTCTTATGTGTCATGCAAATGAACAAGTTTTTAGTAGTTCAGAAAATAATTCCCATACGGCTCATTGTCTTGCAGTGGTTTTGAATTATAGGTACTCTTAACACTGGCCACCAAAATACTCTAGAGACTTTAGAATGTTTTCTTTTGATGCTAGATGAAGAGGTGACTTCCAGAGTTTCTACTGGCATGGTATTTTTATTTTGAGGATTAGGACTAGATGAATTTCCAGTCTTGGAAAGCTTATAATAATTTCTGAACTGGCAGGCAAGTTAGTTACAAAAATAGGACTCTGCGTCGAGCAAAGTCTCCCTTGTGTTCTTGATGTTGGAAAGGGAAAGAAATAAAATACACTGTCCCCTTATAGTGGGTGTTCCATGTTTCATTGTTCTGACTTTGTGTCACTTGTTAGTGGAAGACTTTTATTCTTGCCTGCAAGCAGCACCTCTAGTTCAGAGGTCACATGCTTCTCATTTGCTGTATTCTCAGTTTTGTTTCTTTTGACTTTTGGGGAGCTTGGGAAAAGGGGAGGCATCTGTTGAGTGTCCATGAAGCTTGCTCCTTTCTTTACTAGTGCGATGGTGTTTATTTCCTTTCACTAGAGAAGTGTTTCCTCCTTCAGTACCATTATATTGCTCTCTCAGTGCAGTGTGATGCTGCCTATGTATTATACCTCTCTGTGTTGGTGGATTTGCATTTCTTTCTCACTCCACATCTGCTTTACAGTATCAGGTTATCTTTCTGAGTCAGACTTCTCACTTCTCCGTGCTTGTTCCTGGTTTTTTTCCATGTATTCCTAATGTTGGGTATATGCACCACAGCTGTGGCTGGTCCTTCTGGACCATGAAGTGCTATGAATTTTTACTGTTCCAGCAAATGATACTGTACTAGCATGTGTGAAAGGGATGGTAGGAAGCCCTTCCCTCCTTCACCCTCATTCTTATCCTCTTACTCCCTTCACTACATCTGGCAGTGCCATTCCCTGTCTGCATGTTTATAATGTACAGAGTACAAGCAGAGTAATTTTAGGCAAGGACAAATTTCTACCATATGTTCATGTCCTTCTACTAAGATAACGGCAATAAACAGGCTGTAGGAGTAATTTAATTCCAAACATCTAATGGATTTATGTTTAGTATTAGAATGAAAAACTGTAACTATGATAACTTTGTGGTAATTGTGATGGCATCTTGAGTAATTTCATCAATCCAAGTAATTGTCTAACAATCAGTCTATAATTTCATCTCTGCTACCTAATTATCTTGCTTTTTTTGTTCCTGCTTCACCCTGTTAGCTTTTGACTCCTGTGGAATGCTTGCCTCAGATCAGAATTCTTATCAGGTAAAAGTGGTAAGAGAGAATACTCCAAGACCAGGAGAGATTGCTTGTAGCTAATTGTACTTGTCATACCCCTGTTTTCTAACATCTTCCACCTCACTAGCTTAAATTCATTCTTTTCATTTATGTTTCTACACATTTTCTGACTTGGGATTTCCGCCCCTCCCCCTCCTTACAATGAAAATGCATAAACTTGAGCTTGCATACTGTCTTCTTTGGGCAAACTTGTGCTCACTGGATTTCCAATAGTCAAAGCCATTAAGTTCCTTATAATTAAACGAGAGTTGTTTCTGAGTGGGAGTACGAAACAAGGAATTGTGATTCCCGGGCTAAGACATTTCCTATGTCTTAAGTGCTTAGGCTGCTTCCATGTCAATTTTAACTTCAGTTAAATATTAAAAAGGTTACTCAAGAAGATGATAAAATGTTGTTTTCCTAAGATGTTGATTACTTTTCCATTTTGCATATGAAAATATAAAGAAGCCTCTAAAAAGAACACTTTTAGCATTAAAATGCATTAAATATAGCTTCTCAGTGTGTATTCCTAACAAGTAAGGCTGTTATTCTGTTATAAATATCCAGGTCTTAAATCATTTAAGAAATCTTACTGTCTGTATCTTAGATTTAAAAAAAAAAAAAAAAAAGGTGCTCTTCACAGTAGTTAATGTCAGTTAGCAGACTGTATAACACAGGACTAAATGTCAATCATTCTGTGACCTGTGTTTCTGTGTTTTATCTCTGCTAAAACCAAAAGTGTTTGTTTGGTGTCAACCTGTGTGTAGTGATGGTTGCTCCTAATTGGCACCCAGTTTGTCTGGGTAAAGTTTTCTCCATAATAAAGATACAGTTTCCTGAAGTTCCACTGAATGCTAACTAACAAAATGTGAAATCTTCCTTGTAAAACCTGCAGTTCAGTGGTAAAATTATTGAAAACCTTGCTTTTGATTCATGTACATGGGAAGGTGGGTGAGGGTCAGAGAACCCAAGGAAATCTCAGCCATCTGTAGGCATTGGCATTCCCCACTGCCCCTGCCTTTCTTCCAAGCTATGGGATTTTCACACTATTTTATCCTAGTGATTACACAGAATGATTTGTTGGTATGTTCAAATATCTCTTTAGTATAACACCTTGACTCTGTTTGACTCTGAATTACTCACGCAAGAAAAATATCATATAATTTTAATTGAATGCTTAATCAGCAGTTACTCCACATAATTTATGATTTCTATTTGCTCTTTAACAAAACTGTAGACTTGAAAAATGCTACTGATCTTTTGTATTTTACATGTGCAATTATATATTTTTTTTGAAAAGAAGTCATTGTTTCCTGGCAATTTCCTTTTGGCTCTTGATTTTCATTTATAGGTAGGCACAATAATTAGCATAATTTGACATAAATATCATGAAAAGGTAATTCCAGTGGCTTACATTGGATTACATTGCCCATCCAGATTTGGTTGACTTCAGGACCCAGTTTGGTTAAGGCTCAGTCATTTAGTTTACAGTATTCTGTTTGCCATTTGCTTGCTTTGTATGTAGTTGTAAGAGCCTTGTCTGTATTGCTACTGCTGTCTCAAAATTTATGCATTTTCAAAGTTTGGAACTGTCTGCATGCTTGAAATAAGTAAACCAGTTTATAAATGACTGATTTTTAATTTTTTTTTTTTTAACTTTCATTTAACAGAAGCAATTGGACAAAACATGTATCTAGTTTGGGGATGGGGAGAAGGGATGTTGGACTGCCTGTGGTTAGTTGCTACAGTATTGTTTGTGTCCTGCATTGCATCAGATAAAAACCTGCAGTAGTGCTGAGTTCTATTTGTTATTAATCACTGAAAATGTCATGTGAAAGAAGTAATTTATCATAACTCAGCAGCAGTTTGCAGGTAAATTTTACATAGGCCACTTGTTGGTACTATTAAGAATACCATTTGTGAAGTCAAAACATTTATGTGTGGTGCGTAACAGAGATACAGGACTAAAACCAGTATGTATGTTACTATTGCTGTTGCCATGTTCTCTGTTGTAACATGGCATTTGTTTCGGACTGTGCTGTAAGTCACCCCGCCAAAAAGTTGACTTTTAAACTCTGAAGGTTTCACCCAAGTGATGTTTGCATTGCTTTGCATTGTAAGGAGGCTTTGGTAGTCGGTTGTACATGACAAGATGACCTTAGTAGCATTAACTATCAGTGTGGCCAAGCTACTTTATGCTGTGTTACCTCCTCTTGGGCTGTAATGTCTGTGTTCTATGTATGTGTTTGTGTTTGTTTATGACTCATCTTTTTCCTGTGAAACAAATTGCAGGGAGAATACTCTGTTTAGCATATACTGTATTTTTATCATCTTTCCTTTGTAGTGTTCCAGTTTCCCTGTGCTTTTGAGGAAGTACTTGAAACTTGGCATCAAACTGATCTTTGGCCATTCCTATAAAACCTCACTCAGTTTGGCTTAATTTGTAATTAATTAGCAAACGCAGAAGGTGGTCATTTTCAGAACAAGTTTGTTGCACTTCGGGTATAGTCCATAACAACTGATTCTTAGGAAAGCCTGTCCAGCCTGAGCACACTGCGCTCTTGAGAGTGGATCAGGGAGTTCTCAGCTGTGCACACCCTGAATGGAAGCAAGAAAATGTGTTTGTAGTTTTGCCAGTAAAGGGACAGACAGCCTCAGTGAGGAAGCCACTTTGTTTCGATCCAGAGAGTGGCAGATGGCAGTAAGGATCTCAAGCACAAGTGCCCTTCTTTTGGGGCAATAAGGATTTCAGAGCTGTTGGACTGTCCAGCTGGATAGGTAATGGCCCATCTCTTTTGCAGAAAGACCAGTAATAGCCTGGAAAATATGGCATATAGCTCTGTGATTCAGAGTGCTGCATAGTGTGTGTGCAGAAAAGGACTGAACTAAGTTTGTTTAGGGAATTTAGCCTTTGCTGTTCTAATTATTTCTGCTAGATAAAATCTATTCGTTTCATAATAGTTTTTGTTATGTAATGCTATGTGCTAATTTGCTTTACTTGAGTTTGGAAAATGCACAATTCCTAAGTGAACTTTGAGATGGCACTGAAGATGTTTTTCAGCAGTGCAGAAGTTAAATATACTTGGAGAGTTTCAGATACTTTAGCTCTGAAGATCCAGTGGGCATCTCTAAAGATTGTTTTCAGATGAAATAGAGATAAATTTAATCTTTTTCTGAATCTCATCCTTCTCTCATGAACGTGCCCATGCATGTATGTTCATGGCACACGTATACCCAACGAGATACACATGGGGCAGTTGGTAAGAAGAGCTGCACGTGCTGCAGAGGCTTTCCAGTGACACCAAGGGTCAAAGCAGTACTTTGGGAATAGCAAGTAGAGCCGGTCTGCTGATGGAAAGCTGCCACATCTCCATGTCTTCTAGCGTTTCCTTATATAAGTGGTCAGCTCAGGACCAAAAATAGGCAGGGTTGACATAAAGTAGGCTCTGTTAAAGGGATCATGAATTTAAGGCTTCCTGCATGGAATCATCTTATTAATTTGCATTGGAATTTCTATGCAATTTAAGTCGTATTGAGTTTTCTTACATCCAGAGCCAGAAAAGGCAGCACAGTTAACACCTCGTACCTCCATAATGATGAATTTCTTCTCTTCCCTCCTTCATCTTCCTGGTTCTATTTTGCTTTCCTAGTAAGAATTACAACTAAAGCTCTAGGTTTTTGTGTTTGGGCCATAAATATTACTTTTCTGGTTGGACTACTGAATGGATTACATTTATGTAAATCAAAGTTATATAACTTGATTTGGAAAGATTACTTTTTCCCTTTCCAAATATTTCGTCAGCCACTCTGCAAGTAATCATTGCTGCATAACACATGAAAATTCTAAAAAATATGACTCATCCTTTGTGTGCCTTTTCCCAGGGTTATGTCATAAATTTTAAACAGTCCTGTTTAAATAATTTAGGATAGGAATATGTTGTATTTCGTGCTTATGTCAGTGGGCATAGGTTTTATTGATTACTTGTATTTTAAGGACTCTTTACTATAATCCAGGGAAATCAAAGATGGCCATTAACAAACACAAACAGGACATTGAAAGTGTTTTCCTTCCAATATGTATTAAAACAGATGTTAATATGAAGGATATGTAATCTTAAGAAATTCCTTTCTGCCTGCTTGCTTTTTGTTACAGATCTAGGTCTTTGCATATTAGAAACAGAGATTTGGTACAGTACAGAAATAGTTTATTTTTCTAAAAAATAGATGATAGAAGTAATAAGAAATGCTTAAGAGAATACCAAACCACGTATTTTCAAAGTAGCACATATGGGTTTAGCTGAGTACCTTCCATTTACATTTAAACACAAAAGGATGAACACTTAACATCTCTGCAAACTGCTTCAAAAAATGATTGCTTTTTGAGAAGACTACAATTAGCCTGTGATTGTGTAATAGTCTATTAACTATTTTTTAGTAATTTGGGTTTTTTGGTAATTTAAATATTTGGAATCTTTTCATATCACATATACACTATAATTTATGGCAATAACATTCAATATTTACAGAACCCAAGAATAAATTTTGCTTTTGGGTATCACTTCTGCATTTATTTTTTGAAGTAAAACCCCCTTTACTTGACAAATTAATCAAAACAACTTTTAGTGTGGATGACAACATTAAGAGTGTAGTAAACAGTCGATTTGGATGGCATTTGAGTGGTTCCAATGTTTTACCGAGCTGATCTGGCTCACTGCACCAAATGATGCCTGCAGCTTTTCAGAATTCTCAATGATGCTGCTTTTTCCTTTGATAATAGGACTTGCACATCTATTTCTGTGGACCTGATAGAAGCTTTCAGCTTAGTTCATTAAATTTTTACAGTGAAAGCTGGAGTCAGTTGGATTTTTAGACAGCTGAGAGTTTTAGGAAGAATAGTTTTCTGCCATGGAGCTGTAATTTTGAAAGTATGTGCTCTCCGTCCTCCCTCCTCTACAGCTGATACCCTTAAGAGGTAAATGTTTCATTAAATGGTGATGGGAGGATTGTTCCTACTTGTTCGAATTAAATACATCTACCAGCTCTGTTATTGTATACAGAACCTTCCTATTTGAAAATAAAGGTTACTTACTCAAGTATTCAAAAACTCACAAATACCACAACCTGAACCCAGTTTTCACATTCTGTTGGGTACAGTCATTAAGTACATAATTAAGGGTTGTATTTCTGTAGGCTCCCTTGCCAGTTCACAGAATGGACTGTGTCGACTCAGTGAGTCACTATTCAGTATTTTCTTTCCACCTCTTTGTTCAGTTATAGAGCTACGCCTTGTTCTCAGCACATTTTTCAAACTATTTTGAATTAATTAGCTAATTTTTTTCCTCTGGTGCTCATTGTGATAATATCTGAGTGCCTCCAAGATGTAATTACATTTCACAACATCCTTGTGAGACAAAAAGTTGGTGTAATCTCCACTTTCTAGGAGACAAAGCGCGAGTTGAGGCACAGAGAGAATAACACCAAAAAGCCCCACTTTTATGGAAGGTGCAGACTGAATCATTGAGGACTGCATTGTCTCAGTGCTTTAGGATACTGTACACTTAATCTTTCCCAACCACAGCTTCCAGTTACACCCATGAGTGTTCACTATTAATACAAATGAGACTGAATCACAAGTCAGGCACTCACTCAGACAAATGTTTGTTACTGAAAGTTGGGGTTAAATTACTCCAGAAGACATGCAAGTAAAGTCCAGTTCTCCAGGGCATTATTCAGCTTATCTAACAACAAGATGGGACTATCTGTCCTTGCAGCCTCCTCCATCCCGCACCTTTTGCAGTTTACAATAAAGCAATGCAGGGGTGGCAGAGGCAGCAACAGCCTTTTTTCCTGCCACTTTTCCTGCCTTTCCAGCAGTTCAGTTCTCTGCACTGAATGAGCAAGAGGTCCCATGGCAGTGTAGTGCAGCATGTTTTCTCTAAAGATTTTATCATGAATGTATATGCACAGTGGGGCAGATCAGGTCACTGGAATACCTTATTTTTGACACCTTCAGACTTTGCTTGACTTCTCAACCTTAAAACTATTCACTTGATGGAAGATGGTTCATAGGGGTGGTGGGCAGGTAGGTAGCGTAGTTTTGTACCACAAGGTTCTAGATGCTGTCTTGGGTTTTGTAGCAAATTAATATTTCTAAACAGATTATTCCATTTATTTGATGTTTTCATCTATGTAAGACAATCAGGGTTGAAAACCTTATCTGTCCCTTTTGGAGTAATAAAGCAAATTACTGCATTAAGACATCACCGAAATCAGTGTAGACCATTAATATCACAGCATGCAGTGTTTTTTGCCCAGTGAGTTTTGCACATGCTTGCTGACAGCAAAGAAATTAAAAGACTGAAAATTTTTCAGTTGAAGAGCAGGATGTACTGAGGGGACTTTAAGGAAAGTGATACAATGATTCAAGCTTTAGCTCCTGCTTTGCCTTTGTGAACTTGTCCACTAGAAGTTATTTGTCTGATTCTGTGTCTTATGCTGGTCCTAAACTCAGAATGGATTTGGGTTTGTCTTGCAGGGAATAATCTGTGAAATGGATCCAGTTCAGGAGCTTAATTACCTCCATCTCTTACGCTGCGCCTAAATCTTCCATTGCCCTGTTCACCTGTAGAGCACCTACCAAACCTGAGCCTGTAAAATTATATAGAATAGTGGAACAATTACAGTATTTTTAAGCTGACTACCTTTAAGACCACCTTGGTAGTCTTAAAAATTGAGTTAGGGGGAAAAGTTAAATGATTGGGAAGAGAAATGGGCCCTGTTTACAAGGACGTTGTGTTTATTTGAGTGCGCTTCATGTATTTGTGTGGTTAGTGCCCTTCTGTGCTCAACTGCTTGCCATTTTTTGTTGAAGTATCGTGTTGTCTTTAGTTGGTTTCTACTGCTGTCATTTTCTACTTCTATTTTCCCTGTCATTGCCTAATCAGCTCCTGTTCTCATTTCTTCCTCCCAAGTGGTCCTGTGATTTCCCTCAGTGTTTTCCAGCTGTACATTTTCTTAGTGAATCTTGCATTTTGAGGGTCAGAGATGAGAGGCAGTAAGTTTTGTTTTGCACCAGCTCCTACTCAGAAGATTCCAACTCTCTCTCTGGTCCTTGACTCTTATATTGGACCCCAGTCCCAGTCTGCCTGAGTGGTTCTCCCCAACTCTCCTCCTAACATATCATGTTGTCTTCCTACTTTTTTACTCCCTGTCTGGTT
>NW_008237244.1:4944042-4989092 GCF_000691975.1 Corvus brachyrhynchos
CTCAGCTTCCAGCTCAGACTTCCAGTCTTTTACTCAGTTGTCAATTTTCCACTGGTTTAACATCAGCCTTCCTTTCCAGCAATAGTCTTTCTTTTCAGGTTTCATCTCCCAAATTGCTCTTCCTTGTATCTGGTCCTTGTCCTCTCTGCCATCCTTATGTGTTTGGTGCCAGGAAGAGGGGATGATGGTCTGAAGGAGAGGGCCATGGAAAAATTCCCTGCTGGAACTATGGAAAAAGCCCAACTTTGGTCTGAGCAGTGAAAACGGTGAATAAAGAGAAGCCTATTCTCGGCCTCAGTTAGAGCATGTCCAGTGTGTAATCCTCAGGAAATTAAGCTGCAGAGAATGTGCAAACTGTATCTACTTCTAAGAGCTTTTAGCTTTCAGGAATGGAAAAATTTTACCTTAGCAAAAAAAGTGTTATCTCCTCCCCAGATTTTTAGATTCTTCTCCAGAGTATTGAGTTAATAGAGCTTCTACAAGGAGTAAGAGTTCATTGTGGGTAAAACTGGATTAATCTGTGTTTTCTTTCTTATAAGCAGTGATTTTTCTTTCACTGCCAGTTTTTATGGACATTGTGAATGTGTGTGAATATATGTGCTTCAACTGAGACAGTTAGCATGGAAGGTGTACTATGGACTGATGAAGGCCTGGCAAAGTTATTAGCTGTGTAAAATAAAATCTACTGAAGGAAATCCCTGTAGTATTGCATGGTCAGGAATCCAGAGGCTAGTTTGATTGGCATTTCAGATTATTAAGAGACTTTGACACTGAAGTTTAAAAATATTAAAATTTTTTTATAATTTGCATTTTTGTTTAAAAATAATTTTGGATTTCGAACAATGATGTGTTTTCCAAAGAAAATATTCCTGCTTGAAATATCAGTCTTTAGGTGAGTTTACTATCTATGCTGATACATGCAAAATTAATTGCAAATATATTTTGTCTTGGAAAGAGAGGTACAAAGCACTGGGTTGTAATCAAATGACTCTGAAATGGAATCCCAGCTGTCATTGATTCCTGTGGATTTAGGGCAAGTTAGCTTGACTCCTTCTGTTTGCACTACTCCTGAAGTCTCACAGAAGTGCTGTGGGAAGAGTTATTACATATTTTTCCATCTTGGAGGCACACTAATATACATTTACATGTTAGCATAGTATTAAGTTTATCATTAGACTTAAATTGCTTTGCAAGTGAAAGATGATGCTATCTGACTCATATTTCTTTAAATATTCCTAGGATATCTTAGGAGTGTGTGACATATAGATCTTTCATAGGCACCTAGACATTTAACTGCTATGTAAACCTCTCTTCTCAAAAGTTATGAATTAATTTCATTAAGGAGCTTTTCGATTAGTTCGTCTAATCGAAAGAAGAAAGAGATGGTGCTGGCTCCATAGACCAGACTGATGGCACCTGAGCAGAGTCACTGCAGAGGCTACAGCAGAGCACTGCCATTGAGTTGGGGCTGTGATTCATTCAAATCCCCAGCCTCCTTTTACTGCAGTTTGGATTTTTTTATTTGCCTCCCTCTATTTCTTAATTATTTCTTAGTGCTATAGAGCGCAACTTGAATCAAAGTTGTCTTCTCTAAACTGTAATTTTGCATTGTGACAGTACATTTTATTGAGAAGATTCAGAGCAGCTGAGGGAAAACTCACCTCTTGTTTCATACATGCTTACACTGTGGAAATTCAAGTATGGAGCTGCTACAAAAAAATGGGCAGCCTCCCAGTCTCCTTGGTCCAAACTGCACATACCCCTTCTCTATATTGACTGTAGCTGCTGATGGGATTCATTGAGCTGGCTTTCTAGCAGCTGGTGGATGAGAAGCAGAGCGAGAGAGGGAAGGAAAGGCGAGCTCGTGGGCTTTGGCAGCAGCCTGCAGTGGGATGGGGTTAAGCCATCCATTAAACCACACCCAGGCCAAGGTGCCGGTGCCCAGCTCACTGGAGCATGCCGCTCACTCCTCCCGGCAGCGCGCGTGTACTTGCAGTGCTACAGCCCACAGTGCCCTGAAAATGAACGCTTGAGTTACCTTGGGTAGTCTTTCATAATGCAGCTACTTTCTTGCTGCATTGGGAGTAACCCAACGCTCTTAATCGATGCATTTTCTCTAAATCCAGCTCATCAGAAACTGGTTAAACTAGTTTGCCATTGGAATGCTCCCCGTCCCCTCTCCTGGATCCCATCCCGATTTCTGTAAATCATCACCTTCTTGAGGCTGCTGAAACTTTTCCTTGTATCAGCTAGGCTATGGTTTATATCTTGAAACCTAAGCCCTTGTTTTCTCAACAAGAGAGAGAAAGCTTTATTTGTGGAAGCTTTTCAAATCCTTGTTAGCCACATCCTTAAAGTTCCCAAGCCCTTCATTTGGGAGGAGAGCCATGCTGCTTGCTACGGTTTCTTCATGGTTAAGCAAACCTTACTGCCAGGCTGGGCTGTTCACTGCTTGGGAGTGAAATGAGTGGGCATGATTTCCTGATGTTTCTCATACTGTGGTGTATGCAAAGTTGCTGTTACTTATTATTTTCACTCCAAACTGATTAACAGCAGAGCTCAGAGGGTACAGTTGCAATTTATCTTCCAGGGTCTCAGCAAATCCAACTGTTTCAGATACTGTCTATGATCTCTGAGCAGCAAGGGGTTTCTGTTGAATCCACTGCTCTCTGTACCCCTATATCAAACACTGAACTTAGTTCCTGTGCATAATATACCAGTCTCGTTTCAATTCCTGAAAAGCTCATGACACTCTATTTCTTGAATTTAAATATTCTGCTATTGCACTGGAGTAATCTTTAAAGTTAAATAGGTGTGAAGCTGAATACAAACAAAACTGATAAGATAATAAGAAGGTTGAATGCAAGTGCCTAATTGGCAATGTTGCTGAACAGTTTTAGGTTTTCTATGCAAGGAAATTATATGGAAGATAATTTTGAGAGGATGCAATTATTTTTACTTAAAAATGTTTAATTAAAAAAAACCCACCTTACACTTTTATCTGAAACTATACTGTAGTTGTTGGTAAAAGGAAGATCATTTATGTAGCAGAGAAACATTGTTATTGAATATTTCTATAAACAGAAGTTGTGATAATTCAGAAGACAAATTGAGGGAAGATATCTGAACATTGCAGAGGCTATAATTTTTCATTTTCCCCATAGGAACATGGTAGTATTGCATGGAATATTGGTGCTCAGTTTGCTTGTTATGGGGGACAGGTTGCTTTGGAAATCTTTTCCAGCAAAAGTCAGTATTACAAAAGGCTAGCAATTTCCACTTTTGTTTCCAAATTATTGATTTTCTAATTTTTTTAAATGAAGCAGGGATAAGAAAAGACTTATTATTGAAGCCTTATTATTGACTTGAAATTTAATCTACTGGTGATTCAGATAATACCATGCAGGACGATTTGAGTAAAAGAGCAATGACCATAAAACAGATCTCAGGGGTCACCAAACTCATGCAGGAGGTCAGTGGAGGAGACAAAGAGATGGTCATTTGTTTATGGATGGCCATCCTTCAAGAGAGAAGAAGAAAATTCTGCAGTGAAATCTCCAGTTCTTGCAGCAATAGTTCGAAATTTTAATATAAGGAAAGTAGTTGTTGATTAAACTAAGAGAATCAGTTCGAAAAACAAAAAGAAAACCATCTTGTATTTATCGGTTGAATCAATTTGCAATAGAAGCTCAATATAGAATGAAATTAATCTTTTATATTTTTGCAAGGTACAGGTTTTCTCTCTTACCCCCTTTCTTTCACTTCTCTAAATCTTATCACTTGTGAATACTGAAGATCCAATAGAGCCTTTTAACTTTTTTACAGAGCTGCAAGGATTTTTTTGTTACTGTCTAGTTCATTTACTAGGATTTGCAAAGAATTCCCTACATTTCAAAAAGGGTTACTCTGTTCCGTATTCTTATCCTTCTGTGAAGTGCCAGTGTTCAGTAGCTGCTCTGTTATTCCTTGGAGATGGGGACACATCTGCTGCATGAAACTACAGATGTTGGCTAATGCACTGAAGAAACATCTATGTATGGAAAATCCTATTTGCTTTAGGCACTGAGTTAGCATAGAGTTCTATACAACAATACAACTTTTAGAGTGTTTTGGAAAGAAAATTCAATTCAATAAATACAGCATTTTTCATTTAGATAATACCTTTTTAGTAAATACTAGTCTGAAAAATTGCACTCATTTTAGGTGTGTACCTTACGAGTATTTTGCAGTTTTAAGAATATGTAGACTGGTGTAGAAGGGGTGAAGCTGCTTCTTTATTGCACCATTACTCTGAGCAAGGATTTCCTTTTGCTGCTTCTCCTTTAAATACCAGCACACTTGGAAATTTTGGAAAGGTTACTCTGTGGCCTAAGCATTTTTCTGTAACAGATTTGTATAGTGTTGAATCCCAGATGGAATCAAAGGAGCAAACCGATTTAAGCTTTTAACCAGCATGCGAGGGTATTTTAATGAAAATTAGTCTGATTCTCCCTTTGAAGCTGTGCATGTGCTGAAAAGGAATGCTACAGATATTCCTTTAGGTAATGCTGGTGACTTCTCTACCACTGCTTATCTCAGATTGCTAACTCTTGAAAGCCTGTGTTTATTCTTAATAGATGTTATAATCAATTGCTGTCTGTTTATTATCATTTCTTAACCTTATTAACCTAAATATTGCCTATTAGTATTTACACCCATGACACTTATAATTAGGTAACTGCTGACAAATCTGAATCAATCTAAGCCTAGTAACGGTGTTTGAGTTGGTGCATACTCAAGAGATGGTGTGTTTCAAGATTTTCACAACTACTTATTTTTGAAGGGTGCAAGGAAAGGAGTTGAAATTATATTTTGTGTTATTACAGTTATGGTTATTCTACCACTTAGTACAGATGACTTCAGCTCCAGGTCTGTTTCCTGGACTCCTTTGTTCCCTTTTCTGAGTTCTTTGTTCCTGTCCTTGCTTCCAGAACATTGCCCAGCACCGTCTCACGAGGACCCTGTTTTCATTTTCTCTTGTGGTCATTTCCCTTTTGCTTTTTTTTTCAGCCTTTCCTTTAATTTTTTTTCCATTCTTATCATCTTGTATGTATGTCAAATTAGGAGCTCACTTACTAGTGCAACAAGTAATCTGACTTCCCTGGAAGTACATACTTTCTGAAACAATCAATGTTGGTTTGGTTTTTGCTTTTTTTTCCAGGATGAGTCCTTATGTGCTGTTCTGTCTCAATCCAAACTTACGATAAGGACAAGAAATACACCACTTTGTTTATATAAGACAAAATGTATAGATTGTCCTTGATTTTTTTGAAATGCAAAAGACTGTACGCTTTATCAGGAGAACCTGAGATATTCTTTGTTATTTTATTTCCCTTTTAGATGCACTGTATTTGCCAACATCAGGGACAGCAAAGGAAGAAGCAGCTCAGGAAGCACCTGACTGCCTTGTGAAATATTTCAGTGTCGTGTGGTGTAAGGCATCAAAGAAAAAGCACAAGAAGTGGGAAGGCGATGCTATTCTTATGATAAAAGGAAAGTCAGTAATATTGAAAGATATGGAAGGCAAAGACATTGGCAGAGGTACTGTAGAATTGCATACTTGCTCAAGGGAACACCTGGCAGAAAATTGCTGTGCTTTGAATAACAGAGACCCAGCTCTTTAGATGTTTTAGTTCTTCATACCGATGTTGACCACAGGATGAAAAAACAGTAGAGATTTTGGGTTTGCTTTTGGTTTGTCTTTTTTTTTGGGGGGGGGGGGGGGGAAGACTGAAAGAAAGCTTTATATTTATTACATATAAGGCAGATGCATGGGGGAGGCTGGAGCAGGCTGAATAACATTATTCACAGAAACACCAAATGCTAGTCCAAAGAGAGGATCTGGAAATCAATGGCTGTACTAATTCAGAAATGCCAAATGAGGGATGAGTAGTTGATTAAAGTTGCTCACATAATGCAGAAATGAAGGAGTTAAAATCTGGGGAAAAGATACAGGTAAGTTTCTTGTAGATATTCCAGTCACCAGTAGGGCAATCAGGAATTTCAGAGGTTGGATCTCTACATTTCAGCCAGTCAAACAGCTAAAAATATTATCTTTGTTGGAAAGACAGGCAAACAGCAACATTTCCAGCCCAGCCAAAGTCAACTGTGTAGCAATTTTTAGTCTTGTAGTTTTAGCAGCAGCTGCTGCTGTAAGACATAGTTTGGGTTGATATCAGAGTTAAAAATAAGACTTGCAAACCATAGGCTGCCATCAACTTGAAGCAGTAATTTTTTACTGAAAGCAAAGCAAGAATTAACTTTGCTAATGGAGCCAAAGATATTTTGTAAGGGAGTAGGATTGGACAATGTTTCTGCAAAGCATAATGTGATTTATTTTAGGTCAGAGATGGCTTCTCTGCTCTTTTGTTTCAATTGTGACATTGTGAGCCTTGTTAGGACCAGGCAGTTTTGATTTGCAAATCAGTCTGTGACTTAGAAGTTAATTTGAATTTATTTATAGCAAAGCAATATATGTACAGACTTGCTTGTTTTTGAAAAAGGCAGAGTGAAAGAGAGTAATGCCTGGAATGCATCAGCCACCACCCTGTTGTTCTTGTGTTTTTTCAAGTCCTGTCATCTTGAATTAGCAGCAAACACAATAGAAAAATGAACATTGTGATTTTCTCTGGTAAAAGTTTTTTTACCATGTTTGATGGTGTTAGAGAGCACAACAATACCAATGTCATTAGTGCTAACTTGCCCATTCAGAGTTGCTTTCAATTCTTATTGATTCTAAGAAAATTATAAATTGACCAATTTAAGCAGTGTGAGTTTTAAATTTCTGCAATTATTTAGCTCACTGAGTGAGAAGGAAAGGTAGTGGTGCTTACCTCCAGAATTGTATGTAATACTGGGAAGTTTATAGTGAATGTGTATGAGGCTCCAGGATTACTATTTTTAAATGGGAAGAAAAAGGCAAAGGAAGAATTTTCTTTTTCCTTAGGCTTACCAGGGCTGGATCAAGGATGGCACAAGGGAACCTAAAACCAGCACAGATTATAGCTCATTTTTGAGGCAGCAGAACATCTTTCTGTTCTCCCCTGCAATGTCCTAATTCCTTAATAATGCATTGCAAAGAATTTAGGACGTGCTGTCTTGTAAATTGCTGTATGTTACAGAAATGGTTATTTCTGGCAGCTGCATAAACAGTTGAGCTTTGTAGGTTTGCTTTTTGCCTTCCCAGTTTCCATCTACCCTTAAAGCCCATCCTGTCTTAGAATTAGACTCTTCTGACCAGAATCTGCACAGGGATACACCTGTATTCAGTATGTTCAGCCTGAAGCTATGTAGAGGTAATAACAGAAAACAAAAATGCAGAGCAAAGGAGATCATAAATGCCCTCCCCAAGCACCCTGTTCAGGAAGACACATGTATTCTCTTGTGTTCAGGCATCTTCAGCTCTTTCCTGAAAGCAAGTGTTCTTTCAAGAACCAAACAAGGTTCACTATGTGCTTTCTGAATACTTTCAGAGGAAAGAAAAAAAGTGTCTCCCTTTAGGCCAGACTATTTTTCAGCACTTGCTTAGGCTGTGAAATACCTCAGTAATTTTTTCCTCTTAAAGGAATTCAAACCCAGACCTTCACCTTCCAACCTTTCACATTCCTAGAAGTGGCAGACCTGAGCTTTGCAAACAGCTTCTAGGAGTCTTTAAATGTGGTGTTTGTTGGATAAAATGTGCCTTGGGAGGCCTTGCTTCTTTCTTCACAGCTGAGTGATTTAACTGCTGGTCTACACAGTCATGCCTTTTTTGTTTGTTTGTTTTGGCCTGACTAAGGATTCAAGCCTGTTTATCTAAATTTACACAAATTCAACAATTGAGATAAAGAATTCTGAAGTGATGTGGCTTTGACATCTCTGAGTTAATAAAATAAATTATATATGTCCTCTGTTTCTTGTGTGAGAGCTTCAACCAGTAGACTGTATTTTGTAATGAGACCAGTAGTATTTGTAGCTGCTCTGAGAATGCCCACCTGGCTGAGCCCAACAACTATTGAACTTACTCATAAATCTTGGCAATAATCAGAGCATGTTCCAGAGCATATGTAGAAGTGAAGATTTCAGATGCATCTGAATCTTTAAGTGTAAAAAAACAAATTTAGAATTATTTTTAAAGTAGAGTACCCTGTTTAGATCAATAGCGAGAGGGGTTAGGAGAGTTCTTTTGGGGGCATGAAAGAAAGGGAAAAGGACCTAGGATGGTTAGTAAGGCAAACTGCTGGATTTTACAATGTGGGGCTAATTTTTAAAAGGTCTCTTGAGCAGTTGTTTGACATTCAGTAGACTTAGTTGGTGATGAGGATGACCAAGTATTTGCTCATATAGTCTGCTATCTAATTCTGATTGTTAGTACTCACATGTCACTCTGTTAAGGAGGGAAGGGCTTTATGTGTAACAATCGTATGTTTCAGATACCTTTGCACGGTTTTTCCTTCCTGCAGATGAGTACTAGTGTTAAGGAAGTAGTACTTGCTGTGTTGTCCTAATTAATTAATTTTTATGTTCTTTTAGGTACTGGATATAAAGCTAAAGAGCTAGAAAGTCTCGATGAAGGTCAAACACTGGTGGTTGGTGGAAAAGAAATTGAAGTGATGGGTGTAATTTCAGCAGATGATTTCAGCAGTGGCAGGTGTTTTCAGGCTGGAATAGGGACTCATGACACAGTTCCAGCTGCATTATCTGAAACTATTACAAAACCATTCTGTAAACCATTCAAAAATGTCTGTCAACCCAGTACTAAAGAGAATATGCTCAAAGATTCTCAAAGCTGCAAACCTCGCCATGATCCAAATGCTTCAAGTAAGATTGAAATTTTAAAGTTTCTTTAAACATCCTCTGACTCTCAAAAAATATTGAATGTGTAATTCCATGTATTACTGAAGTATTTCTGACATATAGTACTAGTGTTCAATCATGTTAGGGTTTTGTCATGTGTGTTTCTAACAAGTAAAATACTCTGCACTGCATAAAGTTTTTCTTAGTTGTTACAGATGGCTGTGGAAACACATTAGAGTAGTTTCTGAGAGTTTTGCCAAGGGAAATGAGTTTATTGATCAGAGAAACAATCTGACACATGCTAGAAGTTCTAGATGAGTTCCAGCTTCCCACTGGGGCAGCACAGTAATTGCAGAGGAGGATCAGTAATAGAAAAGTTATGACACTTTCAGAGAATTGTGTCTGACAATTCCTGATCCATCTCATCCAGGGAGTGTAACTACAGTACTCAAACTCAACCAGATATGTTTTGGAATAAATGTTTAGTTTTATAGTGCTAGAAGTATGGTGTGCTGAAGAGCCATGAGAGTTCACATACTGTGTAGGAACAGGCTGGTTAAGCAGTTGTGTAAGAGGGACACCATAAACATTTGATAGGTGCAGGAAGTGGTGTTGATTATCTAAGCAGAAGTATTCTTTTGTCTACAAACCATTTAGGAACTATATTCTGCTGGTGGATCTATCTTTCAGATGGAAGATAATGAGTGTAAAAAATATTGCTAAGCAGAGCCACTCTTATTTTTAAAAATATACTTTTTTTCTACATTCTTACTATAATACCTCCATCCTAGTTCTTACCTCATATCCTGATATGATATGGGACTTTTTGAAGCTGTTACCTAGCTGCTATGTAAATAAACAATGAAATCTTAATCAAGTGGTAATTAGTGATATCACTGGCCCTTTTGTAGGGCATCCTGATTAACACCAGCTTCTGGTCTTAATTTAACTTGATTACATTTTATCTAAGAATGTTCCTTCCTGTGGTTGCAAGATGATGCTCCATTAACATTCTTACAAAAAAAAGCCAATATATTCAGCACATAAATTAACTTGTTTACTGTTTCTGCACTAGTTTGTTAAAAAGTTGCATTTTATTCTAGTTGTCTTCTCTGACTTCTGGTGAATTTGAATACCTCCTATCAGATTTTGGGAGCCCTCAACACATCAATAGGTTGGATTCTCTCAGTCTTCAGGTTTGCTTACACAGGAGAATCACATTATTTAATGCCTGATTGCATAACCTCTTGCAGAAGTTGCTGGGATACTTTACAAGCCCAGGACCTTGATATTGAAACAGTCAGAGGTTTTCATGTTGAAGTCTATGATTACAGTTGATTAAAATGCACCTTCTACAAAACAGAAAGCCAGCAGAACAGAGCACAGTGACAAAGATGCAGAACTACGTCTTCCACATACAATCTCTAAGTTTTTAGTCCAGTGTTTATCCAAGCCTTGTTTCTTCCTCATTTTCATCCAAATTTTTGTCAGAAAGGTTATCTTTTTGTCACCACTGGCTCTTAAATATATACACATGCAGTTTGATTTAATCCATCAGAACTCAACCCTTTGTCAGTAGGAAACAAAATCTTCCTGACTGATACAAACCTTCAACCAACCTATTCCCATGAATAAATTATCAGTATAGATCTACTCTAGTGACATAAAAACACCAGAAGCTATAAATTGCTTTCTCATTCTGTCCTCTGACAATCCAATTTTTCAGTGAAGGTATGTAGCAGCAGCAGAAGCAACCCAGTATGGACATTGTCTAGCAAAACTATGATGTTTGTAAACAGATTATGGCAAGCAAAACTATTACTCAGATGTTGCTCAACACTTCATTCTCTCTTTGCCTCTGTATGTCTTCAAACCTGTCAACTTCTTTTTTTCATGCACTGTGTCAGTTTTTGTCAGGTCATGCTCAATCCTTCCTTATTTTTCTTTAGCAAATCAGTGCCTTGTTTCTTGTCTTCTCTGTTTCTTGGACAGAGAAGTCTTTCTGGGAAGCTACAAGAATATCCCCTTGAAATGCAGTATTTAGATTTTTTGTAGGTCATTGTTTATGGTTTTTTCTTAGACTTTCAATTCAGAAGTATTTTGGAACTTTTTCTAATTTAACTCTGGATTCAAAGTCATCATGCAGCTTTTATTGGGTAGGCGGTTTCACCTCATCAGAAAAAAACCCGTCATATTTCTCAGTTTATCACCTTTACCTTTGAGAAGAATGCAAACTATTTGGAAAACCTCTTTAAAAGAATGTTTTTATGTAGAAGGCAGTCTAGGTACTTATAAATGCATTTTCAGTCTGAGAATGGTCGATATATTAAACAGTATTTTTAACAGTCATTAGATCATTGACTTTAACCCTAACGAATTTTGCTAACAGACTAAAAGTAATGCTTTTGTGTAATACTTCATTATGCTTTGAACTTCAAGATTCTCTAGTTATGCCACGACCAAATTCAAGTCATCAGTGGATGTTCAATAAGGCTGGTTTACCTGTGGTGGATGTAGTTGTAGATCCTTACATTGCAAATAATCTCCGCCAACATCAGAAAGAAGGAATTATATTTCTATATGAATGTGTAATGGGAATGAGGTAAGGTAATAATTATCCTTTTGGCTTTTAATACCTATAGTATTTTCATGCCCATGTTTGAAATGTGACATCTTGGGAAGTTTTGAGCAATTGTTCAGTTGATTAATGTTAGTAATTTTCTCCCAAAAGAGGCTGCACAAGTTTTTTCTGACCTAAATGTACCATCACACTTACCATGATTTTGCCAGATGTCATGAGAAGCTAGTGCACCAAAAGGCCAGTCATTTCTACATACCAAGTTTTATAAACACAGATAAAATCAAAGTCATGCTGAAGAACACTGCTTTCTGGGATTTATATTTCATATAATTCAAAGTTATTAATGTAATTTATAATTCAGGCTTTTAGAATAAAAAGGATGTTATTTCAACCTGTTGAAAAAAATACAGCATTGTTTTCAAAAGTATAAATTATAGTGTAATAGATTCCTTAAGGTATTGGATAATAATTTTAGTTCTAAAAGCAGATTTAAACTTTAGTTTTAGAGGACTAATGAGTTACTGTGGAAAATGAGAATTTTCATTCTAAGATCTTGTAGTATAACTGAATAAAAACCTACAGTATACTTATTACAGTACCATAATAAGTATAAATAGGTTCTTTATACTTCATAAAACAACCACAGAAGCAAATCCCTAAACCAATTGTGAATAATTATAAATATGTCTTTTAAAATGTTACCACTGCCTCATTACATCTTGCAGAGTTAGTGGCAGATTTGGAGCTATTCTTGCTGATGAGATGGGCTTAGGAAAAACACTGCAATGCATTGCACTTGTCTGGACTCTTCTTCGTCAAGGGCCCTATGGATGCAAACCTGTGCTAAAGCGAGCACTGGTGGTCACCCCTGGGAGTCTGGTGAAAAACTGGAAAAAGGAATTTCAGAAATGGTTGGGAAGTGAAAGGATCAAAGTCTTTACAGTTGATCAGGTAAGATTTATTTCCAAAAGGAATTATGATTTTTTTCCTCTTTTTTTTTTTTTTTAAACTAGAGACCAAGCCTAGTAATTCTCTGTTAATATTTATTTGTAATACATTATTTCTTCTTCACATAATTGTCCATATGGGTATTTTGCAGTCAGTCATAACTCAAGCTCACAGGTAGCATATGTCTGTCTTACCTTTCCTCTGGTTTTACCTGTGAAGTTGTAAAAGGTGACATGCTCCTCCCTGTACCTCTTCAGTTTAAGGAGTTTTCTGTTGTCTCTCAAAGTGCACACCTTCCCTGCTTTACATACCAAAGCATCTACCTTGTACTCTGTTTCTGTGGTAGTTGCTTTTGTTCTGTACTGAAAACTTCTGTTTTGTTTTGGCTGCCTATTTTGGGGTACTTCAGGAGGTTATTCCCATTACTGTCACTGTCAAGAATTAGATCTCTGTTGGGATGATTTAAAATCTCATGAGTTACCAGGCCTAGAGTCTCAGTGTTAGGTAATGAGACTATCTCTCATCTCTAGAAGATTGCAGACAAGTACAAATCTTACTAAGAAGCAGGATGATGCTGATCCCTGTCCTCTCCTATAGTGAAGCTGTTTCTGCTGGTATTAACATTCACGAATTCAAAGGAAGTGGAGAGCTTACAGTACCTGCATTGGTGCTTGCAGCAAAGATAAAGATACTTATATTCCAAAACTATTTTTAATCTAAAAATTCCATACAGGTAGACTGATGAAACAAATAGTACTTCATTCTAAAGGTTATCCAATCCTTACATCAACCAGATTTGCCTTTAGTTTCTTGCATTATGCTTATTGTCTGTATGGAAGAATGAGTATTTCAGATGAAACAGAAGTTTCAATGGAAGTTTACTTCTTGGTAGACTGTACAAAATTTTGTAACAATAACTATTTCTTCAAATTTGACTCATTATTGCCAAACTCTTGAAACTGCTGATCTTCCACTGAAGACAATGCATGTGTAATAGGTGTATTTTGCATTGTTTGCTTTTCTTAGTAACTTGTTTCAGGTTGTGGAAATGAAGCAAACTGACTTGTCAGGAACTGTAATATAATATAGGTTAGGATGGGAGATGTGAAATTTCCTAAAAGAAATGGATACAAGGCAAAATATAATATGGCAACATTTTAACCTAAAAGGGTAGTTAGAGATAATTGAGCGTTTTCTTGCAGTTTTTATGAGTAATGTTGGGAGGAGAAAGCCTGAATTTGATGACAGTTACTATGCCCCAAAATGATAGTAGCTTTCATTTTCTTTAAGTTTAAATAACTTTAATACTCTTACTTAGAACTCATCTCATTGGACCTATTTGATTGGGGACACTCAGCAGCTTTAAAGATTGTGTTCCCAAATGCCACGGAATATATTGTCATGCAAAAGGAAGACACAGTATGACTTGCCTGGGGTATAATGAGGTATTTCAAAATAATTTACTGTCTTTCTCCTCTGGAAAAACAGCAATTACCATACTGTTACTTCTCCAGTATAACTTAAAAGGAAGAACTTGTCTCAAACATTTTTTTCTGTTCTTGTCTATAAGAAATGCATTCAAAGAACTGGCAGACTTTTTAAAATGTTTTCCTCACTTTCGTGCTGAAACACCACAAACTGATCCTAATCCTTCAGTAATAGACTTTTTAAAACACCAGGATATGATCTGCTTTTAAAATGTGATTACAGTTTAATTATGTTAAAATGCAAATGCCATGTACAGAACATTGCTTTTAAAATGCAGGCATCCCCACAAAGGTTGCTTTTAGGTCTTGTTAGTTCATATTCTCAGCATTTGAGATGTGTTTGAGAGAATAATTCCTTTATCTGTCTACAGAGTTATCACTTCTTGCTGGAGTGGTTTAGATTCAGTTTTTAAGTCAAAATATCTGGAAAAATAATTAATTATAGGTTTACATTGCTTTATGATTCAGCATTTTTGAATTTACACTTTACCAGCTACATTGGATTTGAGCTAGTGCAAAGAAAGGTCTGTTCAAAGAGTAAGTCTGGGACATTATGGGCTTCTAATACTGATTGACAATTGCTCCATACATGGCTCCAGGCAACTTGCTTAAACCTGTCAAGTCACTTGGAGTAATTGCTAAAATGGAGGCTATAATATAGACATATCTTGCAGCCAGTTAAGAATATGAATTAATTACTTGAAATTAGCTTGTAAATTTATTTTAATTTTTCATCCATCATCCACTGCTGTTGTTACATGCAGTAGGAAATACATTATATTTGGCTGCAGGAGGCTTGTAATAAGTCAGGACTCTCCTGCTTTTTTTTTAAAGGAGTTCAAACTGTCCTGAACACTTGATCTTTTAGCAGGGGAGAGATGTTGGAGGCTGTTCCCCAGTGCCTCAGCACTTTCCCCATAGTCTCAGCTCACAGCTTGAAAATGTAGGAAAAGAAAATGATTTCTGAACCCTGGGCATCTTCTGCTGCTTGACCATCCCAAGAGAAATTCAGAGAGGCATTGCCTCTGTCTTCAAGGCTGCAATGTGGAGCCTATATAGTGGGCTGGGACAACATTGGGTCTTCCCTACAGAGCTCCTCTGTCTCTCTGTTCCTGTGTTGGGAAATTTTCTGCTCCTGTTTTGAAAATGGCAGTAAAAATACAACAAGAAAACAGGCAGTTAACTACAGTCCTGGAAAGAACAGGAAAGCTCAAGTCTAGTTCCAAACACCTGGGGAAAATGGGTGCTTGTCCTTGTTACCTGGTCCTTAGTAATCCTTGCTTCCTCTGACACGCTGGGCCTCTTTGTGAGCAGCATGTGGGGGACTGATCTACTGCATGGTACTTTGTGAGATTAATGTGCTGGAGTCATCCCATAGATTCATCTGAATCATCTGCTAGGAGGCTCTAAAGGCTGTGATAATTAAGTGGTGCTGCTTTTACAATGTATTACACCATCTGGCTCCAGACTTAGTTGTCTGTGTTTGGTAACTGATCTTGTTTGGAAATAAAAATACCTTCTAAGGCTCTAGATTGATTTGCTTTCACAATTAAAGAGGTTCTCCAGCTTGTCAGCTGCACCCATAGCTTGCTTAGTTAGTGAACACTGCTAGGACATAGGAAGAAGCATTCACAAAATTAGCATCTGGAGCCACGTGGAAAGGTAAGGGACATGCCCACAGTAGGTTTTTCCATTTTTATGCATAATTGCAAGACAGGTAAACAATCCTAGTACATTTACAAGTCTACACAGAAATGTAGCTATTTCTGGAAACCTTCTTGGAGGAAGCTCACCGTCCCATTACAGTATTTAGTGTGTGCATTTCCTCCAGCAGACATGAAAATTCTTGGTGTTTGTTGAAGGAAAAGGGCTTGAGGGGTATATGAGTGGAGATAGTTGCAGTCATTTTCTGACTGGTAATAGAAGGATTAGAAATATACCAGTAGACAGACATGTTTTCTGGGGCTGCTTATGGACTCTTATTTTCTGAGTCCCAGGGTGAGCTTACCTGTTGGCCAACCCATCAATGTTAAGGGCTAGTAACAAAATTAATTATAGAATAATTGTGGAATACCCCATTGAAAGGGACCTCAAGGATCATGCGATCCAACATTTCTTGGTAAAAACACTGTCTAGACAAGATGGCCCAGCATTCTGTCCAGCCAAATCTCCACCACTCCCCTGGGGAGATTATTCCAACAGCTGATTGTTCTCATTGTGAAAAATTTTCCTCATGTGCAATTGGAACTTCCTCAGGAGTGACTTGTACCCATTATCCCTTGCCTCTTCCATGTGACTTCTTGTAAAAAGGGAGTCTCCATCTTCACTTTAAAGGTTATAAGGTCTCCCCTAAGTCTTCTTTTCTCAAGGCTGAACAAACCCAGTTCTCTCAGCCTTTGCCCCTGGGACAGGCTTCCCGGTCTGTGGCTCTTCTCTGGACCTTCTCCAGCCTGTCCACATCTTTTCTGCACAGCAGGGACCAAAACTGAACACAGTATTCCAGCGTGGCCTGATGAGCACTGAGCAGAGTGGGATAATGACTTCTTGATCTCTGTTGGTGATGCCCCTGTGGATGCAGCCCAACATCCCGTTGGCTTTCTGTGCCAGCACAGCACTGTTTGCTCCTATTGATCTGATTGTCCACCTGGATCCCCAGATCCCTTCCACAGAGATGCTCCCCAGCTGGGTAGATCCCAGCCCGTGCTGCACACCTGGGTTATGTTTTCCCTTATGGGTGCAAGACCTTACGCTTGCCCTTGCTGGGCTTCATCAGATTCTTGCTAGCCACTCTCCAGCCTACCCAAATCTTTCTGCAGACTTGATCCCGTCTTCCTGATCACTTACGAAGATATTAAACAGAGCTGGGCCCAGGATCGATCCCTGGGGGGACCCCACCCGTGCCACGCTGACCATTTGAAAAGGAGCCATTGACCAGCACCCTCTGGGTGCCCGCCTCTCAGCAGGTCCCACCACTACACAGAGCACTCATCCACACCACAGCCCATCTGTTTCTCCAGGAGGAGGCTGTGGGAAACCATACTGAAAGCCTTGGAGAAATCCAGGCAGGCAATGTCCACTGCCCACCTCACATCGACCAAGCAGGTTACTTTGTCACAGAGGGTGGTCCGGGTTATCAAGCTCAAATTGTCCTTACTGAGTTTGTGTTGGCTTTTCCCAATCCTGTGCTCCATCTGAATTGTGATGATGCCATGATGATTTTTTGCCTTTTCTTTTAAACCCCTTTTATACCTTTTTACAACTTCCGTATTCTTTAGTGCTTTTGCCTACATTCTTGGACTTGTTTGTTAAGCTAAGAGACGAAACATTTTAGAAGTTTTGTAGTTAGGGATCAATATGCCCCAGACCCCAAGGTCCTCTCCAGAACATAAAATAGAACCATCCAGAGGAAGGTTCCTTGGGGAGGAGGGGCTCACTCGAGCCTGTCATTGGGGAATCTTTGATAGGTATGCTAATTAGTAAGACCTATAATGTTATACCAGATCTGTTGTGGGTGTGCATTACAGTGTGCATTTCGGTGCATTCAACCTGGACGTAGTGCATCTAAGGATCCTTAAAATAAATACCAAGGTAAAATCCCTTTTTCCCTTTTAACCACGTTTGACTCTTGGTTTTAAAGACCAGGAAAAGGCATCAGTGAGAGCTCCCATAAAGATTCATTCTATAATTTTAAGTTCCTCCTTTAAGCCCTACTTTTAGATGGGGGTGATATTATCCTTCCAGTCCTCTGGGACATTCCCTGCTCTCCTTTGACTTCTCCAAAGGTTATGCAGAGTGGCCTTGCAATGATGTCAGTCAGCTCTCTTAACACCACTGGGCAATGCCAGGGCCCATTAATCCATAGGGGTCAAGCTCCTGTAATAGCTCACCCCCCACTCTTCACTGATGCTGGTGGGTCTGTATTTGCATCAGCCTGGATTTTTGTTCCCTGGGCAGGGAACCCAGCACTGCTGGTGAAGACAGAGATAAAGAATGTGGTGTGACTAATTCACCTCTCCTGTTTATTGGTGGGCCAATATTTTCCTTCTGTTTCTGCTTGTTTTTTATATACCTGAAGAACCGTTTCTTGCAGTTTTTGATGTCTCTGGCTGAATTAATTTCTAGCTGAGCTTTTGCTTTTCTGCCTGCATCTCTGCAGGCCCTGGCAATGCCCTTGTAGGTCTCAAGAGGTATTTATCCACATTTTCATCGCTGCTACACTTTGCTTTTGATTTTGACTCAGAAGCTAACAGTTAAGACAAGGGGGTCTCTTGCTTCACCTGTTTCTCTTATCTTCAAATGGGATGAACTGTTTTCATGCTTCCAGAAGAGCATTCTTGAAAAACTCCCAGCACTTGTGAGTTCCTTTGGCCTCCATGAAAGCTTCCTGCAGAATCCTTCCCAACTGAGCTCTGAGCAACCTGAACTCTGCTCTTCTACAATCTGATACCTAGAACCTATTCATTAGGTTAAATAATATCAATATAATATCATATTCAATGATATAATATTCAATTAAAAACTACAAAGGGAATTCTGGTACAATGTGGTAACTTCCCACTGGACTTTACCAGGCTGAGATCCAAAGGGAATATACAAGGAGCTACCTGTGTCTCTCCATTATCTTGGCTTTAATTATTCATTTGAAGCTCACCCAAATGCCAGCACTGGGAAGCTGTCACAGGAGCTCCCTGCTTTTCACCTTCATGGTAATGTGTCTCCGAGGATTTGAAGGCTTAAAAGAATAATAAATTTTCTCTTAATGAGGTGGTAAAACTCTAAATTGCTGTATCAGATTTCCTTTGAAAATTAGGAAAGAATCAATAATCCGAAGTCATGAAGGAGATAGTAAATACCTTGTGTCATGCAAGAAGAAATTTCTATAGTTACTGGATTTTTAAGGAATGTGATGATTTTTAAGGATGTGATCTCCAAAGAAATAGTTGGATGATGTATTTTCCTTTATGCCTGCAGGACCACAAAGTAGAAGAATTCATCGGTTCTCCACTTTATTCAGTTATGATAATCAGTTACGAGATGCTGCTGCGATCTTTGGATCAAATTCAGGCTGTAGAATTTAACCTCCTAATCTGTGACGAAGGACATCGTCTGAAAAATAGCACTATTAAGACAACTACAGCCCTTACTAGTCTGTCTTGTGAGAGGAGAATTATCCTTACCGGTTAGTATCTATAGTTACTTTGAATATTTTTTTATGTTGATAGTGCTAGGTTGGGGTAAAAGAAAAAGATATTCAGCAGGCGATCAATGGGAATTTTTGAAATGGGTATTAAATGAAGAAATCTCGTGTCTTGTAAAAACAGGTTATTCCCAATCTTTTTTAACATAAAAGCAAAATTTGTCATTCTTCAGGGGCAAGCAAGGAGCTTGGATCTTCTGTAAGGGAGTCAGGACTCTGCATACACTCAATGTTTTCATTGTAGTTATTTAATAAAATTGATTTAGAACTTGACTTTTAAAATTCTTTTGTCAGAACAATTAGATGTGCAGTCTGTTTGGTTAGGAGTACAGTATCTTGTTGTTCCTGGTAAAGTTTTAGATCAATTCAGGACTCAGAGTAATTCACATTGAAACAAAACATCTGTTTTCAAGATGCATTCTCAACATTAAACCCTGCATTCAATGTACTTCCATCAAAGAAAAAATTACCAATTCCAGAATTTTTTTTTCTTTTTCGAGGTACTCCGATCCAAAATGACTTGCAAGAATTTTATGCATTAATAGAGTTTGTGAATCCAGGAATACTCGGTTCTCTATCCACGTATAGAAAGATATATGAGGAACCAATTGTCAGATCTAGAGAACCTTCAGCAACAGAGGTATTTGGTTAAAACTCCAGTTATAGAAGAAAATCCATAGTAAAGTGAAATTTGCATTCTCTAGAGTAAAGTGAAGCTCGGGACTGCTAATAGTAGCTGAAGCTTTTCACCTTCCTATTTGACATAAAGTCACTTGTTTTCCAAAGGGAGCAGGAGTACACACATGTTAAAATCACCTCATTTCGGCTGCCTATTAATTATCAGTCAACAATTGTGCTTCCAGCACCTGCATTCCTGGAAATGCCATGTGCATTGCCATGTGACAATACTTCCTTCATTCATTCTTAGTTTCTCTGCAGTACTGCGAGGTCTGCATGCGTTCACTGCATCTCAAGAAATTCTAGAATATAATTCAAGCTTTGGATGTTGTCTGGGACATTATTTTCCTTTGTTTAAGACTTTAGAAACCAGACATAGAACTAAGCTAATGCAGTGGTACTGACTGAAGAAGAATTGGTCGTTACAGTGCCATGTCAAAAAGTGGTATCATACTTTTAAATTGTTATTTAAATACCTAATTAAAATTATACAGAACATTGTTCTGATGAAATACAAGATTATAATTAATTTTGTGCTTTGTTCTTTTAGGAGGAAAAGGAATTAGGAGTAAAAAGAGCAGCAGAACTCACACGCCTCACTAGACTCTTTATTCTAAGAAGAACACAGGAGGTTATAAACAAATTTCTGCCCCCCAAAAAGGAGAGCATAATCTTCTGCCGACCAACAGCGCTGCAACTTGAATTGTATCGAAAACTGCTTAGTTCTCATGTTATTACATCCTGTCTACAAGGCAGACTAGAAAATAGTCCTCACCTAATGTGTATAGGTGCTTTGAAAAAACTTTGCAATCATCCATGTCTTCTCTTTAAAGCTATAAAGGTATATATTTGCATGGGGGTGTGTGCCTGCAATTAGCCATTTCAGCAGACACAGGTCACTAAAACTGTGTTATGGTCAATGTGCATGTTGCTTAAGGTCATTTCCATACTCTCATATACAACTTGCTCTAGGAAGTCTGCTTTCAAAAGCACAAATGTTAATAAATCTTAATGTAGTCAGGGAAGGTATCTCACCAGTTTCCTATTGCCTTATGCTGTTTTCTCTTTCTTAATGTATTTTCCCTCTTAACCTTGACTCTGAATATTTGTAAAAATACATATAAATGTGATTTCTACAAAGAACACTGTTAAGTAGAGATTACTGTATGTACTTTGTCTACTGGTTTCTCTGAAACCTCCCTGTCCACATGATAATTTCACTTTTTCAAACTTAATGACACTGGGAGCTGCAGGCTCGAGATGTCTGTGATACTAGATATCTCCATTACCACTTCTCCTGGGACTGTATATATAGAAATGTTCTTATTCCTATAGGTAATTAGTATGATAGTTAGAACTTGGTAATAGTAACTTCCATGGCCTCTAGCTGATGTCCAAGTAAAGTGAGTGGAAATGTAAATCTTTCTTAAAAGACGTACTTCATCACTTTGGTGGAATATCCACAGTACAGTATCCCTGTGACTTTCAACACTGAGAAGTAAAGTTCATTGCCTTTACTTCATAGTATTATAAGCATTAGAAACTTTTCATATGCAAAACCACGAGCCTTTATTAAATATAGGGATGGAAAGGACTGTATGTGCAAGTCATTTATTGCCGTTGTGGTTTTGGCATTTGAGTAGTCTGGCTTTTTCCTCCTTGTGGAACATTGATTTTCTAAGTACAGCAAAATATTACCTATATTTCTGCTATTTTATTGGTTTTGCTTGCTAGCTTTTCTTCATTTCCAGTGGTATAACTGAATCTTAATGACAATATTTTCCTAAACAGAGTGAATGATTGGGAAGTTTCATAATAAGATACTATGGGATTTAGAAAGAATAAACAGTGTATTGATCTTCTTCTCATTCCTAAGGTTTAGATATGTCTTTACTGTGGAAATACATTTGTGAGGTTGTTTAATTAGAGAAGGTGTACACATTTTTCAGTTTTAAGTATTTCAACTTTCTACTTAGCTGCAAACAATGTCTTAGATTAGAGGGTGACTGAGTCACCCCAGGACAAGGGTGTAAACTAAAATAAACACTATAACTGTTTTAAAACTTTGCTTTCAATCCAGTGTTGGGAGGTTGTCATGCTCATGCCGACATAATATATTGCTTTATGGCAGCTTTTTATGCCTCCTTTTGTCTTTGTGATAAAAATATAGCAATCTTTAAAAGAATTATGTTAGAGGGGATATGGAATTTTAATCCTTTTATTTTCAATAGGAAAAAAGCCATGATCCTATGTCTGAGGACTATGATGAGTCCAGCCTCTATGAAGGTGTAACAGATGTCTTCCCACAAGGTTACACTTTGGACACTTTCTCTGAAACTGATTCAGGAAAATTGCAGGTGCTGGTGAAGTTGTTAGCAGCAATCCATGAGCTCAACTCTTCTGAAAGGCAAGTGTGAAAGAAAGGTAGAAGGGAGGTAATGGGAGTGACCTTCTGGATATTGATTTGCTTTTCAAATACAGGGGAGTGTAACATTCAAAATAAAGGTATTGCAGCTGTTTGCAGGGGTGCCAAATTAATTTATGCATTGTACTCCTGGCTTTCTTGTTAAATTATGAACTAGAATTTGACATAATTTTTAAAGATGCTCTTCATATTTTTTCCAGATAGAGATACTTGTATTTTTTACACTGTAAAGCAAGTAAGATAGTTTGCTACCGCCCTTGTGCTGCATCCTGTACTTGCAGAGGCTTTCCAATGCTTTGTATCTTCTTGAGAAGATGTGTTAATCTATTAAATTGCACTAAAATATTTTCATTACTAGATTGTAAGTTATTTCCTCTTTAGTTATGCTTAACTGCTCACTGCTTGCTGCCTTTTCTAAAGTTCAGGGCAGCCACTCTCAACAGATGAACATGCCCGAATTTCCCCTGTGGTAAATGCCACTGACATGTAGGAAATCTTCTGTTTATTATGGGGTAATAGGATGCACATGATTAATTTCTGTGCGATTGCTGATTTGTGGGAATCTCACATGACCTGGTGCCCCAGGACAATTTTTTATGGACTCATGCCTTAAAGCCCAGCTATTCCAGAAGTATTTAACTTTTAACTTTTATTTCAACTCATGCTTAAATAGCACACACTGTAATTCAGTAGTGGGAAGTAACAGCAGCTCTCTTGACACTGATGTAATGGAATATGAAGATATTCTCTTTTTGCAAATCAGAAAGTTGAGCCTGTTGCTGGAGTTTATATACTTAGCATCCATTGAAACGAATGTCAGCTGAATAGCTAAATGTACTGGCCTTGTTTTGTGTAGGTCAGTGAAACCAGGGATGTCAGAAAAATGCGCGTCTCCCTGTAGCAGTGCTTTAGGAACTGTTGAGTTGAGGCATTACTTCATGCCTTTAAGTTTTGTTGCTTTAATTCAGTGCAGTTCATGTTTATTTTTCTTTGGTTTCTCTGCTTTCATTGGTACTAAATAGTTTTTGCAATATACAGACTCAGTTCCAGTCCTAACCTGAAATTTATATTCTGTTTTTGAGTGAAAACAAAGGTGTGAATGTTGTGTTGATTGACAAAAAAAAGTCTTGCAAAGTCTTTACAAACAAGTCATGGATGTAGTTCAGTTGTAAAGTGTAATAATAAAAATATTCTAAGCCACTTCTAAAATGTTAATATTTTCATTTTCCCCTGAAATTATTAGTCTAGTTCTTCAGAACTTGTTTTTAATCAAAATTATTTAAAAAAAATAATGAAATGTATTACATTTAGTTTAGATTACAAAAGACCTCCAAATGAGATCTGGCCGAAAATGCTCTATTCTTTTACTTATGGCTTAAATTCATAAGATATTTGTCTACTTAGTAGAATCATCCTCAGTATCTGGGAGGATAGCAATTCTAGATTTTCAGACCTTTGAAACCTATTTAGGCAAAATTTCAGAGAAAATAGACCAACATAGCTTGGTATTAGTGTAAGGTATCAGACTGATTTTGCTTTCTAAAAAACCCCAGTGTCTATCTTTCACTAGTCTTCATCCCCATTCTTTTCAGCCATAAAATGCAGGAAAGAATCTCTGCTTTCCTACTTGACTTTCATTATGATTTTTGTTAGAATTTTGTAAGTTTTTCTGTAGAAATTCATAGTAGCTTTATCAGTAAGTAGAGATATTTATATGTTATTTATTAGCTCCTACAACATCCTCTGCAAATGCTGTCTTAACAACAGTTATTTTGTATAAACAGAGATTTAAAAAAAAAATCTTGGTGATTGGTTCTGAATGCCTGCAATCTGTGCATTATGCCAAATTCTGTTGCAAAGGGAGGCATTAATTATTTAACATTTGAATGCTTGACAGTAGGTATAAGGCATCCAGATCTAGTATGTGCTTCTAATTAATAGGAAATGTTTTATTTAATAGAAAAAGTAACCTTGGGTTGATGTATAATTTTTCACTTTTATTTTCTTAGATGTTTTCAGTAATTTGTTATTGAACTTTAATTTTACCAAGGTTTAGGATGATGACTTTGTTCTACTGTTTGACAGAGTCGTGTTGGTATCCAATTACACTCAGACATTAAACGTATTACAAGACGTATGCAAACGTTATGGATACTCCTATACTAGACTTGATGGACATACTCCTGTCTCCCAGAGACAACATATTGTCGATACTTTTAACAGTAAATTCAGCCCAGCTTTTATCTTTTTGCTGAGTTCAAAGGCTGGTGGAGTAGGACTGAACCTGGTTGGAGCATCTCATTTGATCCTGTATGATATCGATTGGAATCCAGCTACAGATATTCAGGTCTGATAACAACTGTGTATGTGTGGGTTGGGATGGGCACCAAATGAACTCTTGACTGATTTTGAATTGCCTGGCTTTACATGTCTTCCTGCTACCAATTATCACACAGTATCTGGACAAGTACAATAATGAGGGAAAACTTTCTAAGAAAAGAAGAAATATTTCTCTGTCTTATTATATATCTTGGGATCATTAGAAGCTCTCTTGCAGTGAAAAATAAAAAGATTAAATTCTGGCTTCTTTGGAGGAGTGAGTCACGTATCTTCTTTGTCTCTTGATGTCTTTTTTATCTGGAGAGTTGCTGTGTTTCTAAAAGGAAAAGGAAAATGGGATTAGATTGCATAGCAAATGTTGCTGTTGATTTGCAATCCCTGAGAAAAAGGGAGAGACTCTGATCAGAATGGCAAGAATGAGAAAATCACATGGCAGTGATGCCAAAAGAAAGAAAAGAGAGCCAATGCTGCGCTATTCTTGTAAAGGCACTGTTGGCCTCGAGGGATTGTTTAGTTGGCGTAAGACTCTTCAGTTAAAATAGTCCTTAAAAAATAACAATTAAAAAATCTTTTTTTGAACTCAGTAAGAAACTTTTTATTGTAGAGTAATGCTGTGTCCTTAATACCTGAAATAAGCTCTGATTCTTGGCCTTACTCCTCTTCCCAGGGTGAATCAGTACCCTCATGTGGTCACTTGTCTTGTTGCTTGAAAAAGTGCTAAATCAGACAGAATTGCTGCAGCTTGCCAGGGACTGCAAACTGTGTTGTGTGTGTTTGTACCGAGTATGTGGGTGTAACCCAATCATTTTCAGAAAAAAGAGATCATCTAGCAGCACTCAGTTTTACATTTTGTTTGTTTAAGAAATAAAGGAGGCGCAAACAACCATTTTTAGAATTTCGAAATAAATGTGAAAGTCACTTTTAAAGATGTATTGTAGCAAAAAAACCAATTTTGGAGATGGGGGAGAATGATCAATATTCCTGAAATATTAAATAGTTGTTAATGGTTGGAAAACAAATATGAAGAGAGGATTTCTTTCAGGAAATAATTGAAATACCTGCTTTCCTACTTTAGTATATAGAAAGGTAGGGAAGCATAAATGGCAGAAAGTAAATTATATTTTCAAAATAGTTTACAATTAATACCAGAAAACTTACACAATTGAAACACCTACTTTCCTACTTTAGTATACAGAAAGGTAGAGAAGCGTAAATGGCAGAAAGTAAATTATATTTTCAAAACTGTTTACAATTAATACCAGAAAACTTACACAATCACAGAGAGTTATTGAGGAATGCATTATCCAGACAACATCTCTTTGAACAAGTGAGCAGAACTGGTAATTCAATCAGTGAAGGCTACAAGCTTTAGTTAAAGTATCCTTGTATAGCAGGCTGTTAATGCTCTTCATCTTGCTTTTCTCAGGCAATGGCTAGAGTGTGGAGAGATGGTCAGAAACATACTGTTCATATCTACAGGCTGCTAACCACAGGTCAGAGATGGTGCTCAACTTACTCAGAGTGAGACAGATGTTGACATTTTGTCCATAAAAGAAAGGGGGGAGAGTGTTTTTGGAAATAATTTGTTCTTTAAAAATACGTATTATTTGTTCTTTAAAAATATATATTTGTTCTGAGTTCAGTTAAGATGGAGACATCACATTGATTCACTTGCCTTTGGTTTGCTTTTTCTTAAATAACTGAGAATAGTGATTTAACATCTCCTATGTATATTGTTATGAAGAAATGGATTTGGCTTCTTTGTAAATACTGGTCAAAAATTATCCCAGTTTATCTGTTTTTCTTTTCAATACAGGCTCAATAGAAGAAAAGATTTATCAAAGACAGATCAGCAAACAAGACCTTTCTGGGGCAGTTGTAGACCTTTCCAAGACATCTGAACACACACATTTTTCTATTGAGGAGCTTAAAAATCTCTTTACTCTTCATGAAGATTCCAGCTGTGTTACTCATGACTTGCTTGAGTGTGACTGTATGGGAAAGATTGACCATCAAAGTGAGTTTGTTTTTCATTATCTCTAGCCACTGCTGAGGAATCCATTCTTAATATATGGTCTATCTCTGGAGAAAACTTTGATGCTCAGTAAAAGAGGATTGGAGGGGTTCATTATGGAATCTTCCATGTAGTGGCCGATTTATCTAATCCATAGGAGTCCTTCACGAAATGAGGTGAAGAAAGATTAATTCCTTGCAGTAACAACTAGTTCATTTATCATGCCTCTTAAGTCCTTGAATTAGCTATGTGCAAGTCAACTAATGATTTGTTACAACCGAATGGCACAATATGGTATTTTGCTTCAAAATATTCAAGGACAGTAATGAAAACCTGGTAAGGTTACCCAGTCAAGTTATAAAGCAGTTTATCTGAGGACAGCTATACCAGGTGAAAGTCTGTGCCAACTCTCTGTATATAAGCCTTCATTTCTGAGCTGTTAACTAAAGCTGATGCACGATGATTAAAATAGTTGAGACATGCTGGAAGACTTCCTGGCAATTGTAAAGCCAAGTAGCAAATATTCACATCTATCCTTTCTGTAGGAACCTGTCTCATGTTCTTTTGGCATATCAAAGTTGTTTTCATACCTTGCTGTGTACAGGTATATAGGTTTAAGTTAGGAACAGGATTTAAAAAAATAAATGATCATAAGTTATGTTTGCATCTTATCCATTTCTATTGCCTGGATATATTTCTTTTTTGGGGCATGAAATATCCATGTACATTATTTACAGGTGTGATAGTGTGGTACCAATACTGATGTAGTCTAAATGCACACAGAAACCTCAATAAAAAGAACTCCAGAAGTGGGTGCAAGAGTGTGTGTTCTCAATAGACAGGAGCAAGAAAAGAAGTAATGCAGACCCACTACTATTTTGCTTGATGGTTTGCATGTTCCCAGGTAATAGGTTAGACTTGTGCTTCTTTCTCATATTAATCTACCCAAAATGGGGAGGACATGGCTAGTGATAGCACAGGGCTTCTGTAGCCATAAGAATTTGATTATCTTCTTTATTTTTGCTCCATATGCTGATTAAATCATCTTTGTATCTTTCTTTAATGATTGAAAAATTAGACATTCTGTTTCTGCATAAGTAATCTTGTAAATTTGCCATCCTCCACTTAGGTACTATTACAGGATCTGTGTGGGAAAGGCACCTTTTGTGTTAAATGTTAGCCACATTTTCCCAGTTGTATGCAGTGAGGCAGGTGTGGCTCCTGGAGTGCAGAAATCCAGAGAATATTTGTGTTTCTGCTGTGATGAACACTGGTGCTTATATTTTTATTTAGCAGCTTGCAATTGTCTTAACATCTTGACTTCTTACCTTATGCTTTGAACACACATTGGTTCTATCAATTCAACCACAACATTGGCCTCTGGGATTCTGTGACTTTTTCAAGGGTAGGTCCTGGTCCCAGTGAACAAAACCCTTTGGCAGTAAATCAAGGAAAAGCCTGAAGGCCATTATTAGACTTAAGTGGTGGTAATGATTGAGTGAGGGGAAGGTTTGGTTTCCTAAAGAGCAGAGGACAAGCTGTCTCACTGCCTCCCCAGTCAAATTGTTCTGAGTCATGGTCTCATGTTTGATCACCCCAGAATGCAGATACCTCTGCAAAGGTCTCTTTGCCTTTCCTTAGAACAGAAAACTGTCAAATTAGTGCATCAAGGAACCAGATTCCAGGTTATTGGGGGTAGATTCTGCTGCACAGACAAGCCAAGAATTTCACTGATTTGTCTCCTCCGTATCTAGCAAGTATGATTCAAAAGATAAACTAAAAAGGAGCCAAACAATGTAATACAGGTCTCACAACCATCATCTCCTGTGGTCCATTCACACTAGGGTCTTCTTTAGAAAACTTGAAAGGAGGAAATTTCCTGTGCATGGGTCATACTGATGGGTTGCTTGCTATTCTGCTGGCCTTCAGATCAGCTACAAAGCTGTAAGCCTATTGTTTTACTTGATCATAGGGTACTTTAGGAGTTAGGAATGCAGAGTCTGTAAATGCATCCATTCTAAATTTTCATCTGGCCAGTAAAAAAATATATTTCAAATGTACTTCAAATGTCATATGTCAGTCAAAAGGAAAGTTTTGTGTATATGAGTCTTTATGGGCTCTCAGAAACTTTAAAAAACTCAGGAATACTCTGAGTCATGCTGCTCACATCACTGGTCTTTCCTAAAAAGCACATAATACTGCTATGAAAATATTTGGTGACAAGTTTTAAACCAGTAACAGTAATGATGCAATTTTTTTCCATACAAAATTATTTCTTCATGTATCCCATGCATCAGATGAATCATAAAACCATCAATGTGTGATGTGCACTGCAATGACCTGATACTATTTGGAGCTTTAGGATCCTACGTTAAAAATGAATTAATCTCTCTGTGCTTCACAGCAATAGTCTTTTCCTTACTGTGATATACAGTATTGTGTATACTGAACAACTTGGCATAATCTGGATGTACAGAGTGTACAGATCTAGTGTGCTGAGTCAATTAAACTGCTACTCAAACTATACTTAGCTGGCTGGAGTGATTCCTCTGGGAAGAAATTGAAACTAGAGTGAATTTTGCTGCAACATACATCTAGATTCAGATTTACTTAAAGAATGGGAGCAGGCCAAATGTCACAGAATTAGGAAGACAGAAGAAAGGAAATTGCCAGATAAGATATTTTCTTTCCCATCCATGTATAAAAGGATTTGTCTTTATGCTAGCATATGGTGATTTTGATAACCTCAATCACTGAGCAAGAAACAGCCTTCCCCCTCTTACTGTGGATATATGTTTGGGTTTTGTTGATACAGAATGATTATATGTGCTCATTTGTTATCACCAACTGTCTTATTGATTCACACTGAAATTTTCTGTCCTAGTTTTCTCTGATTAGTCTACTGCATCATTTTTTTCAGATACTTCCTCAGAAGAGCCTCCCATATCTAGAAGCTGCCAGCTTGAACAAAACCATGGGAAGCCTAGTTCAAAGAAACCACTTTCCATGTCACAGTTGATGCAGTGGAAGCATTTCTCTGGGCAACATCAGACTCTTGCTGATCCTTTCCTTGAAAGGATAAAAGAGAATGTTTCTTTCATTTTCCAGAATGTAACCAATTCTACTTCCCCACCTAATAAAACTTAAGTGTCTTTCTCTACCACTTGCATCCTCCTTGTCATAGGCCTTGTAAACAACTGGTGTGCAGTTACCTATTGTTCTTTTTGCCCAGTTATGTTTTGTGTGTTTCCCTTGAGATTTCTGGGTAAATGTGATTCTTGGTGTTTACACAAAGTTACAGTTATTACTAAATTAATCATACTTGCTGTAATTATAATACAGATTTTTAAAACTAACTTTGCTTTCCAGTGTTCTATTCCTGTGATATCATAACTAATAAGATTGTTTTTATGCACATTCCTACTGTAAGTCTGCTTTGGTTTGTAGTTTTCATTTGATCATAATGATTTATGGCTTGTAAAGCTGGCAACTCTTCAGCTGAATTTTATAAATTAGTCATGCTATATGCATGTATATGCATGTATATCCATGTCTTGTTAACAAGACTCTGGTTGGATTTTTGCTGTAACAATGAGAAGTTATCTATCTGTATAAATGCAGCTTTATAACAAGGTAGATGTTTTTTTCCCTTGAATTTACAATTTAATGAATTTCAGAGCAATAGTTACTAATGTCCAAAAATCTGAGGCAACGTCTTGATACTGTGTCAAAATATTCTGAAATTCTCCTATTGCTTTTACTTGGGAAAATAAACTTTATTTCTCAGACATACATAGCATGGTATTATCTTCATTTTGTTAACTCCTTTAAGGGTGCATCTTGCCAAACACTGAAGTACTGAGCATTTTTATGTTATATTCTTTAATGACTGTATTTCCCTTCTTTGAAGACACAAGCATTCGAAATCAGCTTGTAGTTTTTAGGTGAAGTACTTTGAAAGGCCCACAAGAGCAGAAGAATGGATAATTTTCAGAAATACTGCAAACTTACAGAATTTGAAAGACCTTGAGCAAGAAGAGGGCTCCATTGTCATAATCCTGCATTGTGTCACATGATGATATTTGGTATCTGTGGCAACAGAGCCTAAAAGCCCAACCAAAATTCAGAAAACATTTAAAATTATTGTCTGTGTTATTGTTAGTACTCCATCTTTCACTAGACTGTCAATGAAGTCACAGCCCATCCTAACCCATCATCAGACATTTTCCATGCATTTTAATGCAGTTTTGGTACTTGAAAGCCATGTGCACTGACCTCTATTTGTCATCCATATTTATTTCAGAGGGTTTTTTGAGTTGCCTTTGACTCTAATGCTGGATGACACCAGGAAATAATGAAGACCGAAGTGAGAGAATTATTGAGAAAGTCATAAATTCTGAACATCTTTTTGGCATGCATGTTGTGTTCTTGGTAATAATTAGAATTATGCTAATAGGTAGTTTGAATCTTTAACATTTTAGGTTGGCTGCTAAAGAGCCTGTTCTTCACCAGGTGTGTGGTGGTGTGGTGGCCATGCTTATCCAGCTGCTGTGGTGCCTATTTGCTGTGAGGATTTCGCTTAGCAAGGACAAGGTGTTGAGGGTTATCAGGTCAGGGTGTGCTACATCTGAGCTGAGACTGTTGTAGGGCACTCCCTGGAATAACACTGATTTGAGCTGGTTTGCACCAGTGGTGCAGGGAGGAGTGCTCACCCTGTCAGAAGAGAGATCAGGAAGGCTTGCTCTTTAGAGAATGGTCTGCTAATCTTAGAATGGCTACTGCAGGTCTCTGAATCACACTGGGCAGGGAGGCCTGTAAGCCAGTCCTCAGATACAGTAATCAATATTGTGTTTATTCCTTGCCAGGTCTTAGATGGGAGGAGGGGATTTTGGAGAATTTCAATTACTTCTGTTACAGGGCATGCTGCCAGGGAGACAAGTGTACTGCATGTTCCTGCCTGAGACCAACCCTGATTTTAAAAAGCAGAAGGAGTGGTGTTTTATTTATTTCTGTATACTGCAGCAAAGTTTTTTTTAACTGGTTTCATATGACTGTTTTTGTTGATTCAGCTTTTAACCATCTTGGCACAGGTTTTCTCGTCATTGAGATGGTGACTCCTTATGATTATTCACTTGCAGAATAGCAAACTGAATTACAACTCCATTCACTTGGGTGTTGTACAGGTTTGTATGGCAACTGCCATAGATGTGTCTTGCACTCTGACAAGAGGTTGACATCAAGTCCAGTTAAGGGTCTGCCTTTTTCTGAGGTCATAAAGTTCTTTCACTTGTCATCTGGTACAGAGAGGTGCCAAACAGTGACTGAATGATTCTGTAATGGAAAAAACTCATGGGAAGTTCTTAAAATGCCAAATATGGAACAAGCTTTGACAACTGCTTGGGGTTACCACCAGGAATTTGGAAAGGCATGCTCCAGCCCTTGCAGGCAAGTAACACACAGAAGGAAAGTAGTTCTTTCATATGCTTTCCATTGAATGAAAAGTTGACGTAAATTGTGATTGTTTATGTGTGGCTTAAATAAATGACGTGTTTGTGGCTAGAAGATCTGGGAAGGCTATAAAGAACAATGAGAAAAAGCACTTTGGGCTTTATAGAGTAACTGAGGAATAAGCTGAATTGAAAATGGTTTTAAACGAGGCCTTGTGTGCTTTTCCTTAGTACTAAAGCAAGACCGCTTTTTTAGGCATAGCTACTCACAGGACTTCGAATGTGTGATGCAGTGTTCCACTCTTGAGAGGCCGTATGTGTTTGTACAAGCAGCACCAGTTGGGACCAGGTAAGTAATCCTGAACACTGCAACCGACTTGAGAGTATTGTGCTAGAAATGTCCCTTCTCAGATACATTGGTTGCTGCTACCTTTCTCCCAGCTTTTCATCAACATGTGGAAATACAAGCAGATTTGAAGGAAATATGTCCATCTAAAAGCCTCTGTGGCTGTTGCTTCTTCCAGCCTTTTCTTGTCTCAGCCTTGATGTCAGCTTGAGTTCTCCCTGTACTCCTTTGTTTGCTTAGTTTGATTTACACCCACTTGACAACATATGCTCTTCATTCTCCTCTAATTAATTTCCTTCCAAGTAGGCAAAATGTCAGGCACTCTGACAAAAGCCTGGGCCCCTGTGAACTAGCTTTTTGGGTGTTTTCTGTCAGTTAGTCATAGATCTTTTCCTTCTCTTCACATATCACTACCTTGGCCCAGGTTTTAGTTTTCTAGAGCGTGAGTTCCCACTTGACCCTTGACTTTTCAAGGTTCCTTTGGAGGGATACGTTTGCCCAACAATAGAAGTGCAGTCTGAAATTTCCTCCCTCCACCTGTAACATGTTGCCTTTGATGGGGTTTTCAGCCTGTAGGTGGTTTGGGCAGACAGGTCTCCACAGCCTCATTGAGTCAACAGAGAGCTGCGCAGGCGTCAAGGCTTATGCAAAACTTTGCAGACTTGAGATCTAAATTCAATTCCCAAAGCAATGAGTTAAGTAGATGAACCTTTGTGTGTTATTCATGCTAATGTCACATTTGATACATGTACTACAAATGTAGAAGGGGTTAACAGTACTTCCTAATGCAAAAGCTGGCCAGCACTTCCTGCTACGCACCACTTTCCTCTTTCCTTTGCTACTTTTCCTCTTTGGACTAAATTTTTCCCCCATCAGTTTTGTTCTGCCAGGCTGATTTATGTTTGTGTTGCATCAAAACCTACAGCAAAAATATCTGATCTGTTCCTAAGACTGAGTAGGAGAAAACACTTTGTTTTGTCCTTATTCCAGAACTGGAAGCCCTTCTGCTGAAATGCCTTCTTGCCTTCATATTTTGGATTAGGACTTAAAATAGAGGTGGGAAAAAATAGGAGGAAAAGGCATGGCTTCTGCACTAGCATGTTTTTCACTGTTCCCTTTAGTTTCTGCACCAGTTTATAAATATTTGCAAAAAAACAGGCAGTAGGAATATTCTTTCTTTTGAGCAGCTAAAATGTCCCGATTTCTTCTACCCTAGGCTTTTATGAGACTCAGAACTGCAAAGTGTTACCAGTTTGAGCAATCTGCATTCCCTCAGAGCTTTTACCAGTGATCAGGCCCTGAATGCCCCGTGTCCCACAGAGTGACTAAATGCAGTCTGACCAGAGTTGTTTCAAGAGACTCTTTCTGCAATTCTTGATTCCAGTTGTTCTCTGCTGGGCAGGGCACAGTGCCGCCGTTGACAGCAAGGAACTGTCTCGTCCATGTCCTAAATCAGCCACCCCATGCACCTCCAGGAGGAAAAAAGAACCATGTCACTCACTGCAGTAACACTACAGCCAAGGTGGTATGGGATAAGGAAACCTGTGGGATCAGGGTTGTCATGGAGAGAGAAAAGAAAGTAGAGGGGACTAAGAGAAGCAAGGAGATGATAGGAGGGAGGACCAAGACTGGGCAAACAAAGGCTTAAATGGTGTCCTGCTGACTGAGCAGGATGTGTGGGGATGAAAGGTAAAAAAAAAAAATCAAGGTTGGAGCCAGATACCGCTACTAAACAGAAAGAAGGATTGAGTTGGGTGAAATGAATGGGAGTGCTTTCCTGCAGGTGCTGTAATGGACTCCATGATTCCTGGTCTCACCATTCTGCTTTCAGCAAATGCTCACTGTGGTTGGTTAACCCTGACTGGACACCAGGGGCCCACCAAAGCTGCTCTGTCACTCCCCTCCTCACCTGGACAGGGGTGTGAAAATATGACAAAATGTTCACAGGTTGAGATAAGGACAGGGAGAAATCACTCACTGATTGCCATCATGGGCAAAACATACTTGACTCGGGGAAATCAATTTAATTTATTGCTATTCAAATTCCAAATAGGATAATGAGAAATAAAACAACTTTCCACACCCTCAGTTCTCCCGGGCTCAACTTCACCCCCAGTTTTCTCTCCCTTCTCCATCCCAGCAGGAGGACAGGGAATGAGGATTGCAGTCAGTTCATCACAGGTTGTCTCTGCCACTCCTTTTTCAGGGACACACTCACACTCTGCTCCTGTTTCAGCGTGGGGTCTCTCCCATGAGAGACAGTCCTCCACAAACTCCTCCAGTGTGAGTCCTTCCCATAGGCTGCAGTTCTTCACAAACTTCTTCAGAGTGGGTCCCTTCCATGGGGTACAGTCCTTCAGGAACAGGCTGCTCCAGTGCTGGTCCCCTGCAGGGTCACAAGTCCTGCCAGCAAACCTGTTCCACATGGGCTCCTCTCTCCATGGGGCCACAGGTCCTGCCAGGGGCCTGCTCCAACGTGGGCTTTCCATGGGGTCACAGCCTCCTTCAGGTATCAACCTGCTCTGGCGTGGGGTCCTCCAGAGGCTGCAGGTGGATCTCTGCTCCACTGTGGACCTCCATGCTCTGTACCATGGGTTGCAGGGGAGCCTCAGCTCTGGCACCTGGAACACCTCGTCCTCATCCTCTCTGCCACTGTTTCTCTCACATGCTCTCACTCCTCTCCTCCAGCTGCTGTTCCACATTTCCAGACCCTTCCTTTCTGCCCCCTCCCCCCCCTTAAACACATTGTCCCAAAGGTCTCACCACCATTCCTGAGTGACTGAGCCCTGGCCAGCTGTGGGTCTGTCTTGGAGCCAGCTGGCATTGGCTCTATCAGACATGGAGGAAGCTTTAAGCAGCTTCTCACAGAAGCCGCACCTGGACCCCCCCTGCTGCCAAAATCTTCCTACTCGGACCCAATACATCTGTGGAGCCCCTGTCAAAGCAATTGTTTCCTCTCAGCTCATGTCTGTAAGCTTTTGGAGTCATTGACTTCTCTGCTATTGATTTGTGAATCACTTGCAATTTGAAAGTATAATCCAGCTGAAAAAGTTTGCAACCTTCATTGCAGCATGACCTCTTAAAGGACGCAGATACCGTTTTGCAAGCCGCGGATGCTCGGGATTAGTGTTGCCTTGTGGACATTTAATGCCCTTTTACATATGCATCAGACTGAAGCCTTGTGTGAACACGTATTCTATTTCTTTGCTTCATCCAGCTAAGAGGATGGACAGCAACCTGGGAATAAGTTGTGTTGCAGCTGATGTGGATGTAATTGGTATTTTCTACATATACAGAAATCTGCTATAACTTCATAGTGGTCATTCCAAATTAGCCAAAGTCTTGGTCAGCACAATATAAGAAAGATACTAAAGTACTAGAGAGCATCCAAAGGAGTGCAACAAAGATGGTGAAGGGCCTTGAGGGGAAGCTGTATGAGGAGAAGCTGAGGTCACTTGGTCTGTTCAGCCTGGAGAAGAGGAGACTGTGGGGAGACCTCACCAGTCTGCAACTTCCTTGTGAGGGGAAGAGGAGGGACAGACACTGATCTGTCTGGTGACCAGTGACAGGACCCGAGGGAATGGCCTGAAGCTGAGTGAGGGGAGGTTTAGGTTGGTATTAGGAAGAGGTTCTTTACCCAGAGGGTGGTTGGGCACAGGAACAGGCTCCCCAGGGAAGTGGTCACAGCACCAAGCCTGGAGTTCAAAAAGTGGACAACACTCTCAGGTACAAGGTATGACTCTTGGAGATGGTCCTGTGCAGGGCTGGGAGTTGGACTCACTGATCTCAATGCTCACTTCCAACTCAGCTTATTCTGTGATTCTGTGACTTTTAATTGCTGTCTTTAGTATCTGTGCTCCACCTCATAAGTGTGGTTAGGAACTCTTAATCAGATAGCAGTGGTGTGAAGATAAATCAGCCAAATTCCATGCAACACTTGGCTGTATATGGGGGAAATCAGTAATCCGACCTTGGGTTTCGAGAGAAGGTGGATCTGAACTCTGAAAGAGGTGCACAGCAAAAGAGTGAGAGGAGACAGTTATTGACTGTAGAAGGAGAAAATCTGACTGGATATAATAAGAATAATAAATAATAACCACCACTCCACACAGCAGAAGAGATTAACATTGAAAGAGGCCTCCCAGAAGGCTGTGGAAGTTCTGTCCTTAGCAGTTTTCAAAACCAGTCTGAAACAAAATCCCAAGTAACCTGGTCTAATATTGAAGTTGGTCCTTTTCTCAGTAGAAGGTTAAACTAGAGGACTTCCAAAGGCTCCTTCCAATGTCAGTAATCTCCTTGACTGTATTAGGAATATGGAGAACATACAGATCTGCGAGGCCTGGGACTGGCTAGTGGTCACTGACTGTTGTCAAGAGCTCCTTGGGATCTGAAACCTGTGATAGATGTAGAATAAAAGAATCTGCTCAGGAACAGTGAGATTTTAAAACCTGATGTGATGAAAGAATTCAGGAATCCTGCTTTGTGGAGGAACACTCAATATGACCAGTATGAAATCAGCAGCCTGGAAAGAGTTGTGGGGTCTCTTACTGTGTGTTGGCAGCTCCCAGAAGCCAGAGTTAACCAAGGAGCCTGCGCCGTGCAGATGAAGAGTGGAAGATTGCCTAAACCTGAGAGCCACTTGAAATTGTAGCACTAGCTTTCCTCAAGATGGTTTTAGCAATGACTCTACTCTTTGTCTAGCCACTGACAAACTGTGTTGTTTTTCATAGCTGTGCAATAAAGAAAACCGTAACTCGAAAGCAATAGCAATCTGTGTATCTCCTCCCAAAGATGTTGCAAGCTTTAATGGTCTGAGAAACTGTTGAAGAAACTGCTAAAGTGTTGCAAGTTCTGAAATCTCACCTTTGATTTGAAACCTAAACACAGCCCAGAAATTATCTTGATGGTCTCAGAATCCAACAGACAATTATTAGAAGGGAAGAACATGCTGGAGATGAAAATATTGCTGAACTTGACACTCCTATGAACAAAACTTGTTTGGAAAATAATTTCTGCTTTCCCTCTACATGCAAGCAACCTCTGGAAAGAAGTTTCCAAGAAAAATCTTAATCACCAGCATTCACCTTGAGCATACATCATCCAGAGGACATAAAATTTCCCCCAGGACACAGCTTATTTAGTTCTGCACTGAGATGTGCAGAAAGTTATCCTCAGCCAATTTCTTTTCCTCTCCCTAGGAGAATTGCAGAGATGTATTTTTCACAGTGCTGAAAAGACCACAGGTATAGTAGGAGAGCAGTAAGACCAAAGATTTTGCCCATCTTCAAGTTGTTTTTTGTTTAACTGGCTAGGCAGTAAAAGCCAAGCCCCTGGCTGCAAAGGACTGACATAAGCCAAATTCTCTCCACCAAGCTCATCACTCCTGCTGCAGTGCAGCAGCTCTGGAAGCAAGGAGGTATGGCTTGCCTTTGGAGTGATACCCTGCCTTGCAGCGCTGGCAGTTTTCTGCCCTGTTGCTATCTCATCTCATCTCATCTCATCTCATCTCATTTGTGTCAAGGCCTATGCCCCTCAGCTGGTACAAGGTGATGTAGGTGGTACCTGGTAGCATAAATGCAAGCAAAACACTTGTTAAAAAGCAATTAAGATTGCTTGATGCTGTGCTTTTGTCCAGCTTTGGCCACTGCAGGGGTTCTAGCTGCGAATGCAAAATTGCTGCTGGGTAAGAGAAGTGTAAGGGTGTGGGTGTCTAATTTCAGCTGGGGATTTACCTGGGGCATTGGTGGTGGGGAATTAAGGTGACTTGAGGCCACCTCCTTCTTGAGTTCTGGTTTCCAGTTTCCCTCTTGCAGTTCCAGTCCTTGCAGATATCATGCTGAAGGGGCAGGCACAGCTTGTTTTGAACTATGTGTTCCCACAGGCTGGATGCCGTTGCCTGGCTGGCTGCCCAGGTGTGCTGGGCTGGGAGGGCTTTGGGGGAGCTGAGGCATCATGCAGCAGAGAGGGACTGTGTGCTGTTCCCTGGCTGCAGGTCTGCACTGCAGCTCCATTCCTGGACCTGAAACTCAGCCGTGAGGGGACTCAAGCTCTGGAACAGTCTGCCCGGAAAAGTGATGGAGTGGCACTCGGGGACATGACTATTGGTGTACTTGGCAGTGCCAGATTAATAGTTGGAATTTATGATCTTGGAGGTCTTTCCGACCCAAAGAATTCTATGATTCTCTGACTGTGGCCCTGCTGGTCCTCCTGCTCTGCCCTTTTATGTCAGAGGTGCCTCTGCTCCTGCTCTTCCATAGAACATATTAGGTTAAACCTGTTGGCGCATCCACAGGAAGCAATGCCAACAAGCCAAGTTGTGACAGTCCTATCATCCGGCAGCTCTGGTGTTCACTTTTCATTTCCTTTCGTTTTAGAGAGCCTTCAGCAAAGGCAGAAAGCGAGGTTTCCTGAGAGGGTGACCTGAGGGTGGCAGCAGCTGCTCACGGTCCGTCGTTCCCAGCGCTGCGAGCGAGGAGGCTGCAGAGCCTTGGCCGGGGAATGCCGGGTTACGGGGTCTGGCCCGGGGAACACACCGAGGCAAAGGTGACAAAAGATCAATCATGCATCAGGAGCACCTGTTACCAGGAAGGTGACTTTGCTACAAAGCAGACTTTGTGTGAATCTGATCGCTCCTTCCAGGCAGCAGTAAGGCACAATCTCTCGGTTTCTGCATTGAAATCAGTGAGGTATCTCGATACCTTGGTCTGGTGACTGACTGGCTCTGTCCTGAGTTATGATGGGATCATACCTCCCGGCGAGGAATAGTCCAGCCATGCGGGTTGATAACTGATGGGAACGACCAGAAGTTGTAATTCAAAGCTGCAGCTGACACCGGCCCATGGGCACCTGACAGCTCCAGGAAACAAGTGCAGACACTGTGGGTTACAGAAGCAAAGGAATTTGGGTACCTAAGTATTGCCGTAGTGCTGCTATAGGCACTGAAAAACTCAGTCCTGAAACCGCTCTGCAGCTGCAGGCTGAGCTGTGAGATAGACAAACACACTAAACACCTACCCGAATGAATAAATTCCCTGAGGATAATCTCAGGTCGGTGTTTAGTTGTCAAAGACTTGGCACCATGATTAAAGGGCCCTCGTGTCTTTCCTTTCTCCTGATGCTCTAGGCATTTGTGGACCCCAGCTGAGGTACTCAGCTCTCCCCGGGCACTGCAGAGTATGCCTGTGCACCTGGCTTGGGACTGTGGTTTCTGAACATGGGGAGAACACTGAAAAGCTTGATGCCATAATACTGAGTTTCAGAGCATCTGTGTCTCTGCATATCTGACTGATGCTGGCATCCTTCTCCAAGGTTTGGTTATAAGCCAAGAGGAAAAAGTAGAAATGACTGCATAGAACTGCTCTGTTTCTTTCATTTCTAGGGCCAGCAGAAGTCAGTAGGACCTTGTAAGTTATTTAAGACAGCCTGAGCACTTCTCTAAATTACGCCTTATAATAGTTTGAAGAGGTTGTTCCATCATGACATTAAACCTTCAAACCTTCCCTCAGTGATGGTTAAGACCATGGAAGGTCCCAACTCTATTCATTACTAAATTTGGCCACTTTGCATCATTCTATCAGGATCCAGGATCTTGGAGTTTCATTTGGGAGAGTCAGAGTCCTGTGGGACGTAATTAATTCTTACTGCATTACAGTTAGGCAATAAAATCTTGAGACCACACACAAAACTTCTTTCAGGCCACGCTTCTCCTGAAATCCTTGGATAAGAACTGAGCAGAAGAGGATCAATGCTTCAGGTTTGGCCTTTTGTTTTTTTGTTGAATCATGAATATGCCCAGAGTCAGTTCAAGCAAGCCTGGCATTCTCCTGCTGTTTTTCCCTGTTACCTGTGAGCCATTGCACCTTAGAAGTGCTTGGCTGCAAATAGAACAGAATTCAAGATACAGGGGGCTGACCTACTGTGGAAGGTATCTGAAACTACTGTGTCTTGCTTGTTTAGTCTCTTCAGATATGAGCACTTTATTCTACCTCCAGGTGCTCACCATGTGGTCAGTACATGTTCCACTAAGATATACCTTCTACAGCATCCAGACCAAAACTGCCTGGGTTGATTCCAGTGTGACGACATCTGAAGTGCATTTGTAAGAACCAAGGAAGAACCACCTGAGAAAGGCCACAGAGAAAAATCTGGTAAAATGTGGGGAAACATTCTCTTGCATCAGTGATAATTGCCTATCAAAGTAGGTGCTATTTCCATTTCACTGGCAGTATGCTGGGTGGATAACTTCTGGTGACCAGAAATCCCTTGCAGAGGTTGTTCATTATTAGCCAAAGCTGTGTGCTGCTCTGCTTTGCCCAAGCCTGTGAGAACTTGCTGAGCTCCCTGGAGCTGGGACTGATGAGAGCTTGTGTTTGAATGAGTACAACTTTTAGACAGTCTCTGCCAATGGGGCTGATGCACAGACTAATTTAATGAAAAGTTAAAAATTAATTACCCAATGTCCAGCCCCTGGCTGCTACCAGCAGCTGTCAACAGCAGGTCCTGTTTTGGTGTGGCTGAGGGTGGTTGCCAGAGAGGCAGGAGCTGTCTGGACCCACTACAGACTTCTACTGAGCCATGCAGAACATCTGCAATAGGAACCCTTTCTCTCTCCTTTCTCCTTTCTTACAAGGAAATAGGTCAGGAAGCAAAAAATCAGGATCTGGGAAGGAAGATGAGAAGTTACCGTGAGAAAATGTTCTTCTTAGACTGGAAATAATGCACTCTCAGTGCTGAGCTCCTTTGACACTCTCCAGTTCCCTCTCTGGCTTCTGGCCATGGCCAGCAAGGATCCGCACCCAGGTCAGGGTATGGAGACAGACCCACGTCAGCCCTGGGCATGGCAGAGTAAGGCAGGGTAGGAAGGGTAATGGCTCTCTTTCAATCAGGCAATATTCAAAGTAATTTCTCCCCCCTCCTCCAGCTTCCCACATGATTTGTCAGGCCAGGAAACATATGGACCTTTGTCCTTAGGGAGTCTGATTGAAAGAATTCAGTATGTGATTTGCAATGAACAACAGCTGTGCTGGTGAGTTGTGCTGATAAGATCGTGCACTGCCTTGGAGCAAGGGCAGCAGTCCCTTGTCCCCCAGCCCAGCTCCTGAGGACTGTCCCAGTGCACTGTGGCCATGGCTGTGGACTGGGAGGCTGTGTGGGGATGCTGCTGGTGCGACCCCAGCCCAGGTGCAGCGGCTGCTGCTTTCTGACACCCCACTGAGTCCCTGTGAAAACCCGCCCCAATGTCTTCCCACTCCCACCCTGAGTTTTCCACCTAATGCTGCTGTGAGTGGTTGGACTTGAGAAAGAACAACTTTCCTCAATCTTTTGGCTGGCTATCCTCAATAAAGGGTCTCTCTGCCTTTTTTAGGAGGGGAGACACACATTTTTGGTGCTAGAAATGTGTATGAGAGGAGACCTGAAGAGAAGATGACGTTTTAGCTACTGATGTGATGTGCTGCTCAGAGGAGACAAGCCTGATGAGGAACCATGCCAGTCTCCTAAGTAGGTAGTGCAGTGCTGCCTGGAGGGAGGAGTGCCAGCATTTCCCAGATCACTTTGACATGCCTTTCATTACCAGAGAAGAGTTCAGTGACAATAAAATGCATTTTATTATGTTTAAATGCAAAACAAAAACCCCCAGATTTCTAGAATTTAAAAATTACTTGCAAGTGTTTGAACAGAATCATCCATTTATAACCAGTGGTAATACGGGTGAGGACTCCTGGGACACCCCTTTATCCACTCTGGGCTCACAGAGCTAATCTACAGCTGTTAAAGTTGTCCTAGTCTATCAGGTGCAACTTCATGCTCCAGTATGTGATGCCAGGCAGCAGCCTTAATCTCAAGTGGTCTCTGTGTATACTCTTATTTCCTGGAGATTCACTGGTTTTAAACCTTTCTTGGGCTTTCTGGTAATGTGGCATGCTGAAAACTAATTAATTACTATATAAATTTCTGCTCCTCATGTTAATTAATTTCAGCAAGGAACATGTAAACTGACCTCCTGTAGCTGGGGCAGCACTGCAGGTGGATGTGCATTCCAGTGTAAAGCAGTTACTGGAGGTAAATCAACAGCATTGGTGGCAGAGTCTCCTGGTTTGTCTCAAGTGTAAACGCTGGAGACAGATACTTTTCTTCTCTTACTTCAGGATGGCTGAGATGCCTCTCTCTGCTAGCTTTGCTTAACTAATATTTTCTAGTAAAAGATGTATTTTAAAAACACGAGGTTACAGACATTCTGAAGCAGCACCTTAAAAACCTGTTGATGCCAAGTCAGGGAGAGGGATTTAATGTAATATTGCAGGAAGTGGTGGGATATAACATTGCCCTCACCAATGCATGTGAGAAGCTTCAGTGGTGAAAGCTCCAGTGCTGTTGGAATATGGAGCCTGATGACTCATCTCACACAGATAATGTATGTCAGAGTGACAAAAATCCATGGAAGTTGTGAACTGCCCTGCATCCTGGATGAGCACGTCTCCAGTTGTTTATCAGCACTTAATGCTGTGCAAACTCACTGACACAAATGCACTGGTTTAGGTGCCTTGCAAAAAGGCCAATCATCACTGGAATTCCTTGTTGTTTGCTGTAGTGGACACAGAGCTAAATCCTGAGTGTGTGGCTTCATCAGCCTTTTGGGAGAATGGAAGAGTTGCTAATTAACTACGTATTTTAGTATCAGACCTTCTCTTCCTGCCTGCTGTGACTGTCTGTTGGTCATGCTGTCTGTCCAGCCTCTGATGGCATCTCAGAGAAAGCGTTGAGGTAGGTAATGTTTTCTTTAAAGCATTCTGAGCTCATGAGAGTGAGATAGTGCATTCCCATGTGGTTAAGTTATACACTTACAAGCTCCGGCTAGAAGTGTTAGCATAACAGCCTTGGGTTGCTAGGAGGTGCTGTGTGGGGATTAATTAATCAGGATGGTTGCGCCTTCTGTTTGCTGTCATTGCTGATATAGAAGAGAGGTTTTCAAAGCCAAAAGCTGTGATGGACTCTTGTCAGGCTGACAGATTTGCATATAGAAACACACATTAAGGCAGTTGTGGCAAAAGTTAGTCATTGCAAAATGCTTCACAGGGAAAAATTTAAACTGTGAGGCCCACAAGAGGCTCTGTCTGCTCTAGGCTGCACCTCTGTCCACATTGTTATGGGCAGCAGCAACACTGAAACAGCTGAGACTGCTGTACCAAAAAATTTCCCTGTTCCACTAAATGTGTTAAAAAGGCTGATATTTAGCTCATAGATTTTTGGTCCAGTTTTGAAGCAACATCCTAAACTTTCTTAGTGCACAAGTAAGAGATTTGGCTTGCCCCTTGCAAGAGCAGGGGATGTTACCTCAGATTGTGTCTCCTTTACTGTAGCTGGTTGAGCAGCCCAGATGGTCACTTTCTGATGTAGTTCCACCCATACAGTTTAAGGCAATAGATGGGAAGAAGATGGGATAACAGTAAGTCAGTAGACAAAACAGAAAATCCATAAAGAGAGTGATAAAACCTAATGGAGCTCGGAGCAGCCTCTTCAACTAGACAATGATGAGTGCCCAAAGCTTCAAGCTGTAGTAGACAGAAGACACACACAGAGGATTGAATCCACACAGCTTTTAAATGATTTTTTTTAGTGGGAGGGGGGGGATTCTGAGTGCAGGGGAGCCGGCTGGAGTCACGACATGAACACCGATACGATTTGAGCATCGTGCTCCGCTTTATTGTTTTCTTACACCAACTTATATCTACTTTGCAAAGATTCATGTCTATTCCCACGAGACAGCCTCTAAGCAGCAGGGGAGCTGACCAGTGTGTAACTTTGCCAAGGATTTTCAAGGCTGCCTGCTGCCAGGTGTCTTTCAAGCCTGTCTGCAGCCTGAGGCCCCTTCAGGGGTTCTTCCCTAGCAACCCTGGGGTGCCCAGACTGCCCGGACTGTCCTGGGGTATCATATGCCCCTGTTCCACAAGGAATCCCTCTACAATTTTTAACATTAAATTCATTGGACAAGCAAGCTTGCTGCTAGTTGTCTCCAAGCATCCATTCCCTTGGAGGTACTATCCAAACAAAAAGATTTCGTTTCCCCTCAGCTGAAGTCAGATATTTGCTCAGCTCTTTGAGAAGAGTGTGGAAGGAAGGCAGGCACAGTGTTCAGATTCCAAAAGCTCTTTGCAGGGGACCCTGCATAAGGAACGTCGAGACAGCTGGCCCCAAGGGTCCTGTATTCAATATGCCCCTAAGCAGGGATGAGTGCTCTAGTTCTCTAATGCTTCTCAGAACTGATGCCTGGTGAGTGCTGTGTGAGACTGGGGCTCAGAGTCCCCCACCAGTATTGTCTGGTGCCTGAAGAGCTCAGTGGGTGCAATGACAGCAGCATGTCCAGCACCCGTTGGGAGTGCAAGAAAGGGAGGAGGCTGGATCCAAATATGAGCATGTGAGCTCTTCTGCTGCAGTGTAGGGGGAGCACGGGGGCCTAGCCTTAATAGAACAACCACAAAATCACACCTAATGCCTGTGTGCACCCTGTTCTGTTATCTTTGTCTCTCAGCCACGAAAAGAGGGACCTGCATGGAAGGTAAGGCAACCTTTTGGTTAATAGTCAGTTCCTTTCACCATTGTTCCATAGGGGAGCTCCATATTCTGAAGGAATTCAGCTCTGCAGCTTCCTCTTCTCAGGAGCATGCCTGACGCCCCGGTTTGTAGAAGAATTGCAGGTGACCGAGAGCAGCTGCTTACCAAAACTCACACACTGGGCTGATAACCTTCATGGAAACATTTTAATATATAAAAGCAGG
>NW_008237244.1:4989342-5041572 GCF_000691975.1 Corvus brachyrhynchos
GAAAGAGAGGAATACGTACTGCTTTCCCTTTCCTGCATGAGTGCTGTGTCCACAAGGCTGCTATGAAAACCCTGTTGGAATTAATTTCAGGACAGAAATTACTGCTGTTTGGAGTGGGGTTTTTCGTTTGGTTTTTGCTAAATGGGTGTTGCTGCATACTTCAGGTATGTGTTAGGAGTCCCTAAGGGACTCACAGGCTGTCAAGACAGTGACCAGTCTGTGATGCTCAGCAGAAGAGTTATGATAATCTTGGCCACAGCAGTGGCACCCGAGGGCATAGTGCAGAATTTTAAGAACCGGAAAACATTCCTAAGGCAAAATCCTATATGCCTGTAACCCCTCAGGTGTCCTGTCATTCTAGTGGGGTTTGGTAACTTCTTTTGCTATTCTTGGTCACCCAAATTCCCACTTGTATTGCACTTAAAGAATTCATGCACACATTTTTCTCCCTTGCACCTGTGCTAGACATGAGGACAGATACAGTCATTGCCTTTTCTGTACTCACAGTAATGTATAGGTTACAGGTTCTAGATGTGACCCTAGTAACTTCCCTTCCTATATGCTGCATGCTTCCTGACCAGCCTCAGTGCAGAACACTCCCTGCCTAAAGCTGAGATGGGGCAAGGCCAAGCAGGTTTTGTTTTGTTCCCTCCAAGGGGTTTGAGCCCAGGCACTGCAGGATCATGTCCCAGCTGCTGCTCTCACTGCTCTGCAGCACTGGAGTAGCAGAGTGTTGTTCCTGTGATGAGCTGTTTTGCAGCTGCAGCGACACTGTCTGCTATTTATAAAGAACAGGGTTACTGGAATACTTCGACAGAGCAGTCACAGACCTGCAGAGCAGGCACTGGAGCGACAGTAAATCAGGCTGTGGAGTCACATGTGCACTTCCAGGAAAAGATGGTTATGCTGATGCCAGAATAACACATTTCCCCACTGGTGCTGGCACGTCTCTCTGGGCACTGCAGCTTCTAGCAAAGGTTTGCATAAGGGAGCTGTTACTGTATAAGCTTCTATTTAATACCTGTGGTTACCTACTGGGCTTATTTCTGCATGCCCACCTGTGTTAGCAGACATCAGCTGGCATGGCAGGGTCATGGCACATCTGGGGCTTGTGGAACTCTAAGCAGTGCTGCTGCTGAGGTCTATTAGTCACCGTTAATGGTGACTTTTAATGCAGATGGTTACAAACTGTTTTTTACTTTGCACCTGTTGCGTGTGAGATGGTAGCCCCGATTCTGCAAGTTATTTAGGTTCCCTCTACTGAAATCTGTGGGGGCATAATGTCTAAATTGAATTTTTCAGAATGTGGGACTGTTCTGCTTGCTGCAATTCAAATACGTAGAAGGATCCCTATAAATGTTTCATGGCCTCAGGGACAAACTGTGATGTGGCTGCAAAACTAGGCACACGTACATCCCCACAAGAAAAATCACATTGCAGCAGCAATGGAGAAACCGTGCTCCTAACCCGTCAGTACTTACAGATGACAGATGCACAAATGCAAAATATAGTTTATGTTTTAGAAATAGGCTTTGCACCAATATAGGTTTTCAGTTTCCAATGTGTTTTTTAAATGAAGCAGAAATTACATGCCTATCTGCCCTCAGATTTTCCTCGTTAGCATTAATCAAGCACACTTGACTCACTTACAGATGAATTTGATTAGGATCATGTATACTCTTAGGAACCAAAAATAATGAATCATGACTAGAGTGTACGTGCTGTTACAGCCAACATTGTTGCTTGGTGTCTACTGCAGCAGTGAACTAATAGAAAGCTCCTAGAACTGGGTTCCAAACCATTGGCAACAGGAGGTGGTAAATGGCACACATGAAATAAAGCAAGACCACACAAAACGGAAAGCTATAAAGTGCACAACTATTTAAATGTCTCTATAATTGGTTGGAATCCTTTATTTTCTGACTTAGAAAAAGCTAGAATGGAAACTTGATTGTGTCTACATGAATACACAAATATTTTTGCATATGTTCCAGCCTCTGGCCCACAGTTGTAGCTTTTAGATCTGCGAGCTCACTTACATGTCTCATTTTACTTCTTTTAAAATGCCAACAGATTCTTCTGCTCCTGTTTTAGCACTATGGAAAAACAAAGCATACAGTAGTGTAGCTCTGTGTGTAAATCTTGTTTCACACATTCACTGCTGCACATGTAAATTCATGCAATGCCCATGTGCTCAAGCACTGGTTCAGAAGCAGTCAGCCCATGCAACATTCCACTGCCTGTAAAAATGTTTGTTGATAAAAAGACAAACACAGAAACACATGTTTCTGTTGTGACATATTATTGATATCCCACATAATTTATTCTGATCTTCTGTCATCCTCCTTTTTTTCTTTTTTTACAGTTAGCTTTATTGTGCAGTAATTATTTTACACTCACCTCGCCAGCGAGGTCCATGAGGACCGTCTGTGTGACGAAAGAATATGTAGTATCTGTTATCCCTATTATCATGACAACTGCCTGGGCCTTTGACAGTTCTGCAATCTACTTAATCATTTACCTAAGTGCCAGAAAATTCCTGTAAGAGGAAAAGTAGACTTATGAAAAGGGAATAATACATAAAGAAACATCTGCATTGAGATCACTTGTCATTTTTGGAAAAGCTTTGGAGAATGATGCACACATTTAGTATAGTGTCATGCTCATGACACTATGGATCTTTTATTCTACCAGCAGGCCTTATCTGTCATGTATTGAGCTTTTATCATGTCTGTAAGATCCCTGCTGTGTGCTCTGGCTGTAGGGCCCTCCCTGACCCTGCCCAGTTCTTGCACTGGCTGAGGAGGGACTGCCCTCCATGCTGTGCCATGCTTAGCAATGCTTAGTTTGCAGCAGGTGCCTTTTTCATTAGCTGTTTGCTTTTTTTCCTTCTTCCATCTCCCCTGTTTGCCAAGCAAGCCCCTGGGGCTCCCTGTGCTGTCACTGCTTTCCTGCGTCCGTCACATTGCTGCAGACCTGGCTGCAGGGTGTCTTCTCCCCAAGCCCCCTCTGTCATAAGGACATCCTGTGCCTTCAGGTGCTCCAAAGCGTGTTTTAAGAACTGGCTTTTCAGGAGCAAGAACTGCCTATGTCAGTGTATGCCATGAGCAGAGAAGGTAGCTGTGCTGGTAAGGAGCAGAGGACGCCCGGGCAGCAAGTGTCGGTAGAAGCATTCCACATTAATTCACATCCCTGCCAAGGAGTTGCAGTTACCTTGAATTCTCTTTGTGATAACAGCACCAGAAAAACTCCCTCACTCCCACCGCTTGCTGGTTTATGGAACACTGGAATGACCTTGGAGTTAGGTCACTGGCAATTATCAAGGTATTAGGAGAATATATAAAGAAAAGAAAGTTTGAAAAGTATAAACGTATTTCATACAAGGTTTTAATGGACATTTTCAAGGGTAGATGTGCCAAAATGTTTCCACTGGAAACTATATAAAATTATTGATGTCAAGGGGTTCTGCAATCCTGGCATCTCTCTCCCCTCTCCTGAGAGCTGTTGTAGCTCATGACAACTCTGTTCTGTGAACTGGGAGCATCAGCAGCTGGAATTTATCATCTGTTAGTCTTAGTCTTTATGTAGCTCATTTTAGAGACTCCACTGGTAATGACAGCTCTTGCCTTTTTACCTTCAGGACAGCTTGGAATTCATCTCTTAGGGCCAAAAATCACTAGCATCGAATTTATAACAAGAAGAAAAATAAGCCTTTAGTACAGTATCCAACCAATTTTTGGCATTCCTTAAATTCTTTCAAAGGAGAGTCAGAGGGACAGATGTGTCATTGCAGCTCTGGGCTCTCTTTCACCCCTACTCTGTGATTGTGTGATGCTCTTCTTAAAACCTTCCCTTTGCTTTTTCACTCTTCCTTGCCCTTCTAAAGATTTTACCCAAGAGTTTTCTGATGCCTTTTGGACTAATGGCTACCTTTTAACCTCAGGGCTCTCTAATGAAATCCTGTCATTTTTTTTGAAGAGGTGAGCTGCCTTGGAGGTGTGAGTACCCTTGGCTGCCCACTGCAGTTCCTGAGCTGGTTTGCTGTTTTGGTGGCCATGCAGTGGAACGTAGCTTTCTCTGAGAGGGGGAGTTTGGGGATCTGTAAGTTCAGGAAACACATCTCACCGGGCTTCTGATAAGGTGGATTGTGGGACATTTATTTTGATTATACCTTTGCCATAATGTCAAGCTCTGCTGGACAGAGGGTTTTCCTGGTGGCTATTTGCCTTCCCAAGAAGGTGGCAAGAGTATGTTTTCACTTCTTGCTTGGCTCACAAGAGCTATTTCCATGAAAAGGCTGCCATAAATTGAATCCATACATAGTAACCAGAGGGACTGCAGTGATGGTGTCAGTCCTATTCTGCCAACATGTGCTGTATGTCAGAGTTCTTAGAATAAATGGGGTTTACTCAAAAGAAATTAAAGCTGTCAGCTACAGCCAGTGACAGCCAACAAGGTGGCCTCTCCTTCCTTGCATTCCTCTGAGCGTTGCACTCGCTCTGCCTCCTGATGGCTGAGTCTGTCCTCTTGAGGAGCACGGCATCCTGAGGTCCTCGTGCCCCAGGTGTTTTAGAGCCAGGGAGCCTCGTGGCTCATGAGTATCTCTGTGTGGAATCTCCTTCCAGATGGGAGAGGATGCATGTTCATGCCTTGTCCTCAGGAAGTTTCCAGCCTACCCTGCCTGTGGGAGAGCAGTGAGGTGGCACTGCCAACAGGGACCCTGCTGCCATGGGGATCCCCCCTTGCTAAGCAGTTCTTACGCAGCCCTTTTCTCTACTGATGCCAAGGGTGTCTGTTTAAGGAGCCAACAAATCTGCCACAGGAATCTCTTGTATTGGGATTACATGTGCTATTAATAAAAATTGCCTTCAACTTCTAAATCAAGGCGCTTAAAACCCACAATGAATGCATTTTGCAGTAATGAAAAAAACCCCAACATTTTGTTGAAATTTAAATAGACCCATGAACTTTTGTATCATGCATGCTATTTTAAAACTGTAAATCTATTCCATTTTTTCCATTGTGGTTGTTTTTATGTTTCATTGTGCTCTTACATAGGAAAGTCTTTGGTCTTTTAATAGAAAAGATTTTATGTTTCCAGGCACAGGTTTTTGTGCCCAGCTCAATAGGCTTGGTAAGAAACTAGTTTTCTGACACTCCTTTTTCTATGGTACAAGATTTAAGAAAGGAATTGAAGAAAGTATAAGGGCATCAAGAAATTATTGTTAACTTCTCAAAGCTTAGATTAAGGTGTTCTAAACATTTTTTTTTAAATAAAAAAAGGACAAAACCTAAATAGTGACAAGGTGTTCTTTTCTGTGATTTTTGTTTCTGAGAAATCCAAGCATGACTCAGTCTGAGGCCAATTGTTTTGTTATTACAAACACAACCTGAAACTGGATGATAAATTCCATAGGTAATGTAAAAGTGTCCTAAAAGCCCCAAAGCTATTCAGAATTATGTAATGAAATGTACTCAACTCTGCTCCCCCACCAAAAAATCTCTTATCTGTAGCAATGAAGGAGAATTTATCTACAGTTTTCATTCTTCTATACCTTTTTGTCTGCTCTCCTTTGTGCCTAGAAGATCCCTATATATCATGGAGCTATTTCATTCTCAGTTAAGGTTTGCATAAAATTAATTGATTATTCTGCATATATTTGATGCCTGTTGTGATGTTGATTTGCTCTGGCCATTGCCTTTCCTATTGACCAGTGCTCTCTCTTTGTTTCCTTCTGTTTCCCATGCCTCTAGTTTAATAATGAGGCTGACAGTTGTCTGGGACAATGGTTATATTTTTGATATATGTTTGTATAGTGCTTGGCACAATGCAGCTTGGTCTCTGATGGTGTATGTCAACTAATAATGATGTTGTTTCCAATTGTTTCAGTCTCCAGCTTTGTAACTGTTTCAGAAGTCCTCTTTTAAACAGTTAGAAGCAAATTATTATTTAAACAATATTTTCTGCATCAGTTGTGATTTCTTTAAATAATTTAAGTGCTTTTTCCAATACTCCTCACAAGAACTGTGTTATGCCTGTGCCATTTTACTGATTTAAAGCCAAAGACATAATGATACAGAGATCTGCTCCAGATGTCTGTGAATAAAACTGCACAGTGCAATCACTGAAAACCAAGCGCTGCTGTTGTGAAGGGAGTGCCTTGCAAATGAGAGGCAGCACAAGGAGTACAGCAGGTGCCTTCTGACACCTGGCATATGCCCTCAGTGTCAGCAATAATCAATCTTCATCTTCAGGAGTATTTACCTGTCTCATAACACTTAAGTGATGCCCTTTTTTTAGCACAGGAAGGGACACAAACAGCAGATGTGTCAGGCCACTATGGCTGACAAACATCCCTGAGTGCAGGAATCCATGATGCGCTGATCCATCACTGTGTGTGAGCTCTGTTGTTATTGTCAAGTTAATCTCTTTCTATTTCCGAAGTGGAAATCAGGATCTACTTCTGTATTAAGCCAGTCTCTAATCCTTGTTCCCAGCTAAACATAACAACAATCTATTTATATATTGGGCTATCCCCAATTAAACCAAAAAATAGTATAACCTAATTCAGCTGTTGGGTAACACCAAGCATTAGCAGGGGTTATTTATATCGTTAAGATGTTTCAGATTTGCTGCATTAAATAAAAGCTTGGACTGAGCTTTTTTAGGTTTTCTGTCACTTACAGCCACATTGCCTTGAATATGTAATGATGTGATGATGACCCCCAAATTTTCTGGGCTGGCCTGGCTCAGCTGCGACCTCTTGCTTGTTCCTTGTCTGGGGTGGCAGCTGGAGTACCTGGCTTGCCTGAGCCCTGCAGGAGACAGCTCCTGTGGCAGCTGTGAGTGTTTTCATGAAGCTTTGAATTTGGCAGCTCCTTCCCTGCACTGCAGCTGGCAAGGTGACAGCAAGCAGGAGGGTCTGTTCAACCTGCTCAGGAATTTTCTCTGCGTTGGTGTTTGATAAATCACTTTTGCCTCAAATGCATATAGGAGAGTTTGTGTATTTAAACAGGTGGGTTTTGGGAACTTGCTGCTCCATTTGCAGGGAAGTACACACTCCACAAGTGCATCATGGAAAGGCAATAACTAAAGCAATGACGCAGACTTTAAATAAATAAAAAGGTTATTACCAGGTGATTTGTGCAGGTCTAACGTAATTAGTAATTAATATTAGAGACAGTGCATTGCATTTGACATTGCAAGGCACTATATCTTTCTTGTGTCTGAGGTTGGGTTTATTCTGTCTTTTGCACTGCCACAGAATGCAGAGAGTTGGTGTGGCTGTCAGTCTTCACACATGGCTATGACTGTCATTGGATTTAGTTATTTTTTTTTTAAATGATATGTGATTGCTACTTCCATTACTTCTAGACCAAGCCAGGACCAGGACAAGGCAGCTCCTAGTGTTGGGTGCTGAACTGGTGAAGGTGGAGAAGCATCTTCAGCAGGGACCAGTGATACATGCAGCTGCCACTGAGAAAACACTGGTATGGTCTGGAGGTGAAATTACACTGGTAAGGCCAATAGCAGAGCATTGCCAAGCACATTCAAGACATGGAGCAACCCATGAAATAGTTCACTTCTCACATGTTGTCTGTTAAGCATCTGCCCTTTCACTTCCATGACTTTTTTACTGCACTTTTCTAAAATTCAGGAACTTTTCTCCTCACTGTGCAAAATGTTTTCCAGTGTTCTTCAGACATGGGAAAAAAAAAATCCAAAACCCAGTCGCATGCAAGCCAGGCACGTCCTTCACAGAAAGTTGCACTTTGTGTTTGATACCTCCAAATCTTGACAGCTTCCTGGGTGAGGGAGAAGTAACCTCATCTTGTCTCAACTCTCATCACTGATAAAATGCTGTTGATGCAGGCTGTCCTCATCTCCACATCCTCATCCCCACTTTATCTCAATTCCACAGTCTTTCAGCCTGAAGTTGATCAAATGCGTAGGGTCCCTTTTCTGTTGAATTTGAACAAGCCCACACATGACTTTTTACATTTGTTCCACAGCCCCTGATGTGAACAGAGTAGCTGATGCTCACTTCAGGTAGAGCTGCAAGGATTTTGGAGTCAGCCAGTGCAAGGGCACCCATGAGGAAAATTCTGGTTTATCAGGAAGATGAAGAAATACCTCCCCTGCCTGTATGCTAGGTGAAAAGGGACTATTATATTGCTGATGGTTGAGGAGCACATTGGAAAGCTGAAGTGGTGCAGCACTTAGGTCTCTCCTAGTCCTTTTGCTCAGAGAAGGCTTGGTTCCTTAGTATAGTCAATAAAAGACTGTAAGCAATAAAAGACTGAGACACTGGGAACTGGGAATCCAAGGGCTTCCAAACAGAACATTTTCCTGAGATCCTGTCAATGTAAAAACTGTGAATGACACTTTGCAAATGATATAATATCTGCAAATAAGGGACACTTCTTGAACCTATATGGTCTCAAGAAGTCTATTCTGAGGGTAGGACATGTCTCTTGTTCTCTTTCTCTCATCAGTTTTTCCTTTATTTTTTATTGAGCTAGAAGGTTAACAAGTTAACAAGCTACATGCAATGTATAAGGACAATACTAACCATGTGGTTAATCAGAAAATAACCCAGTGGTGATGTTGAGCCTCCTATGAGGCATGTGAAGACAGCAGAGAGAGTCCAGGGTAGTGAAGGCAGTAGATACATTCTGTTCTTTGTGAGAAACGTGAGAAGCATCCAGGCACAGGCGTTGCACAATACTGTTGAACCAGAAATGTGCAGGTATATGGGGCACAGGGTCTTCATCCCCTCTGGAACATATGGACTTTTACTGCTGTTTTGCCTTTCCATAATTTGGACGTATTTTAAAATCTCAGTTATGCCTGACTCTGACTAATTTTAAGGGTGGCTTCTGATGTATACCAGTGTGAGAGAAGAAAGAGGTATTTCATAGGAGCAGATATTTGAAGATGTTCAGGTACGCTGTCAGACAGTTTTTCCATGTGATCCTCTAACGAAAGAACATTTTGTCCCCTAAGGGTGCTTCTCATTTCATCTTCATCTTTTCCTTAAGCTGTGAGTGAGGGAGAGCGTGGGAGGCAATCCAATGCCAAATCCTACCTTAGCTGCTCTGCTCTCCTTGCTGAAGGAGCCCATTTCCCTCCACTGACTCACTGAGCTGAAGTTGCTCTTCTGCATACCCTGCTAACGAGGCAAAGAGCTACTGGAGGCAGCATTATACTGGCCAGCAGTGGTGATGTAATTACCAGTAGCAGTCTTGGGTCAGAAGTCAACCAGGAGTGGGCTTGTAACTAGGAGATCAAAATATTTTTTCTGCCTTTTGCAATGGGACGTGTCTGTATTGTTCCCCCTTGCTTCTCTCTTTGTTCACTCTGATATGTTTTATCATCTCAGTTCATGTTTGTGGGTCTTACTTTGCAATGTGACAGAATTGTTTAAAATCCATCAGACCAGGGCTGCAGAGAGGGCACAGTGTGGTGGGAGGGACAGTGGGGCCGTGCAGCCGCCTTACTCACTCAGCTCCAAATGCAAGCTTGTAGGACTGAGATTTGTAGAGCAGCAACAATCAGATGTAGTTTATAAGTCATGCTAGAAATAAATTCCTTGAGCTTCTGACTTTGAATTAGCTATTTTGCTTTTAGCTTCTAAAACTGCCAGCCCGACTGTTGATTAAACTTCCAACAACGCAGAGGATTTGTGAAAAGCAGGGCTTTAGCTATGTCCACAGGCTCAAGGAATCAAAACTTTTTCCTACCGTTTTCTCTAATTTTGTACTTCACGGGAACAAGGCATATCAGGTACCCAGTTCAGAGCAGCTTACCTGAGAAATGGGCTTGACACACCACTGACACATTTTCTTTTCGAGTCACTTACATCTTTTAATCAGTGGCACGCTCAGTGAGATGATGAGAACAAGTCCTCCCTTATTCATGGGAAATTTTAGTGTAACAAATGCTCAGAAAGTATTAAATAACGTGTTAATTATTAATTATTATTATTATTTTCCTCCACCATGAAGGAGGAAAAACATGTCAGAGACCTTGCAGAGTCCACTGCTGAGTAGGATGGTGTTGTTGCATGCATTATCACAGAGATGTACATTTTGCAGAAACGTGATTTGCACTGGAGCACAATGCAGTGAAATTATTGGAAGTTCTGCTAGACATCAAAATGGTTGATTAGAGTTATTAATGATGGCTTTTTATTCTATGCCCAGCTCCTCTGTTTTCTGCCTGCTTTCAAAATGAATAAATTTGATTGAAACAATAGAGAGAAAGAAAAAGGCAAACTAGTGTTGGTTGTAGGAGATCACCCAGCAGCTTGAGCATCATCATATGTGTTTGCATGTGTGTGTCCTAGGTAGAGGGCTCAGGAAGATCCTGCTGCAGCTGTGCCATCCCTTTCTGGCTCCTACAGAATGCAAGAGCCTTCAGTGCAAAAGAATGGCTTTGTGGAGTAAGATTGAAGGTGACAGTGTTGTAACTGCTGCTGTTTTATTGAGTATGTTCCCTGAAAAACATGCTGGCTGTGATCTCCCTTTTTCAGGAGGCTGGCTGGCTGGAGCAGGACATGTGTGTAGCGATGCACTGACAGCCTGCACTGGCTTTCAGAAGCAGGGCAGAAAATCCCAAAAGCCATGTTGCCATATGTCTGAGGCTGTGAACTCCCTTTTTCAGGAGGCTGGCTGGCTGGAGCAGGACATGTGTGTAGCGATGCACTGACAGCCTTGCCTTGGCTTGCAGAAGAAGGGCAAAAAATCCCAAAAGCCATGTTGCCATATGTCTGAGGCTGTGAAGAAACAGCAGTTGGTGCTTGGTCAGTGTGGACAGCAGCAGAAGTAATTCCTCCCCAGAAGCGTCTCAGCAGCTACTGGGAAAAGACCCCTGTTGCCACCCATGGCATAGCACATGTATGGGTTTCTCCCGTTTTATAGCCAAGTTGCTTGTGTATTTATGCACCTCCTGTACTAGAGCAGAAAAGTTCTAACCATGCTTAATGACTAAATCTTAAACCTTGTCTTACTTACTGCCCACCTGAAAAGGACATCAGTAAAAATCATCATAAAAATTAGCCTTTAGGCCACTAGGGATTTCTTCCTTTCACTTGACTGCCAGTATGGCTTTCAGAGAGTGCAGTTTAAAACCAGCATTAGTGCAGAGAGGCTCATCTCCCCTCTGTTGTCAGTGGGGAGAGAGGCATCTCCATGATTCATGTAGCCTGTGTTAGATGAATCACCCTGGAGCTACTTGGTTAACCCTGTCTGCTTCGCTCTGGGAAACAAGGCGAGCAGTTTAGATGAGGTGAAGTGAAGCCTACCTGCAGGCCCCAGTGATCATTTGTCCTGCCATGAACACAGTACACAGGGATGAAGAATTAGATCTTCAAAAAGAAAATAAACAACTTATCTTCAGTTATATGTTCATTATCACATCTTACAGTTTGGAAAGTGGGAAGTACATGATGAATGACATAAGGGTAAAGCCATGTAAATAAAAGAGGTGCAGTTGTTCAATTAAATAGACATTATTTATGCCTGACTGTGTAGAGCATCTTGGTCAAAGGCATTTTGTATGGCTCCAATCTGCTTAAAGCCCGACGCTGGAGAGTGTGTGTTTTGCTGACAAACATGAGCCCAGGAGCCAGAAAATCCAAACAAGGCAGTGAATCACTGAGCAATCACATGAAGCATCACTTTACTAGGTGCTAGTGTGGCGAGTAGGCAGCCGAATGCTGAACCAGGGACATTGGGTGGACGATACTGTAAACGGGGAGAGATGAGAGCTCCCAAGAAGACCATATTTAGCTGTGGTTTTGTTACTGCTGGTTGGCTGCACAGCAAAGAGAGCTGGGGAAGAATATGACACCCAGCTGTTACCCAGTGTTTGGGAAGAAGAGCTGCTTTAGCCACTGCCATGTGTTTTGTGTGACATGCATTTTAGCATGTCACTTTTCTCCTGGTGCAAATGAGAGTAACAGCCCTGGTGTGACCTGGACTGAAACCAGCCCAAGCAGACTCAGCTCTGCCTCAATCATGTGCCAGCACCTTTCCTCAAGGAGTGCGCCAAGTGGGGGTTGGGGTCCTGAAGACACCCACAGCCCTGCCCACCCTCCCAGTGCTCCTCCACCTTGCTCAGGACCCCATGTCGGCCCTGACCCAACAACAGAACTCCTCCACTCAGCCAACGAGTCCAAAACACTTTTTGATGATGCAAAACAGAAGGTGTTTTGCAAGCCAAGGGGGGTCAGAGAGCTCAGTGATGCTCTCTTGCCATCCCAGGATGGCTTGTTGTGTAGATAAATGCAATCAGGACCTGAAAGTCAAGATCTGGCCACCACATGGAATATTTTTAAAGTAGATTTGCTTCTATTTACAGGGTTTTGAGGGCTTCCTTTGTATTTCTGTGTGAGTATGCAACAATAATCATTGTTGGCTGTACTCAGTGTAAGAGTCTTGGACACCACAGTGAAGAAGAAATTGCATTTGGAGCAAAAGACCTTTTTCTGGATCTCCCTTCAACAGTTCTGAAGATGAGAACCAGATCATTGTTCTGCTGAAGTTTCTAACCTATGGTTTGCTAATGCAGCAGTTGCCTGTTGTTAAATTACCATCTTCACTTAGAGGTACAAAATCAAGCTATAAAATTCTGTGAATTCTGTAGCTGCAAAGGAGACAGTGGCTCCTGAACCTGATTGCACCAAGGATTGTGGCATACTGCAAAAAATTTTCTGTGCTGGTGCCATTCATCTGAAGGTTTTTTTAGCTCTGTATTCGAAGAACATTTATGGCTATTATCACATCCTGCTATTATTAGTATATTATGATTTTTTTAAATTTGCATTGAAAAGCACATTTATTTCTGTCATATATGACTTAATCCTGATCCCTGGACAATTATTGGCAGAATTCATTACAGTCATTGAGTGCAAGAGTGGGAAATAGGCAATCCTTTTGCTAAGTAACTCTTACTGAAACAATCCAGTTTTGCCATTTGCTCTTTATCATTGCTCTTTTTTCTGCCCTCAAAGATGACAGCTGTTTTAATTTCTTTTCAGTTAACTAGACTAAAAAGTAACTTGTATTTTATTATGGAATGAACTGCATTTCTTCCCCTGGCTGCTCCTTTCTCATTTATTGCTGAGTCTTCAACTGTGCTGGCTTAAGGCGTTAATGAGGAAAATACCTTTGGACACCCATTATAGACATCAAAGCAGTACACAGATATAGAACACGCCTTCCTTTTGGTGCATCAGAATCCAGATTATCTGCAAGTAATAGACTAAGAAGGGGTTCTCCAATGAGTCAGCTGATTAAAGGCAATCCTCTTCCCTGAGAGCTCTAATTCTGGCTTTTACAGCTAACTTGTGCATAAGGAGTGCAGATCAGTGCTCCTTCCCTATCCTTGTGCTCATCACCAAATGATCATGTTCTGCTTTTAGTGCTCAGTTAAAGCATTGTAAAAATGCTACTGTCATGTGGAGGGAAAGAAGATGGTGGAACAAATTCAGTACTCCCTGCAAGCAACTGCTGGGAACAGTGTCTACCAAATCTACTCCACTGAAAAGAGCAATGGCTATTTTGTAGATTGGATGGTGGCACTTTCAGGTGCTCCTGATTGTTTCCCTTAAAGTGAATCAATGCTTTATTATTCCTTAATTTCTCAGTGTCTTTCTCTGCCCTGTCCCCCTCTTAAGACCCTTAGTAATTTACCTTAGGCACATAATCCTTCATTTCCCTACCTCGTACATCCCAGTCTCAGAGTGTTTGATCCCTTGTACCTTTCTCAGTCAGCATGAAACTTCGTACCCAGTCATTGGATATGAATTGGGATAGGCAAAGCCGTGGGCAGAGTTGGTGTAAACAATATAATGGCCCCATTGCTGTGGGCCCAAAGCTGCTTTATCCCACATCTATTTTTGCCTTTTGTTCTACATTTGCTCACCAAGCTGCCTGTGGCTCTTTGTGTATTAGGAATGAATGGTGACAATGGAGCAGCTTCCCTAGGGCATGCAGTTACTGTGGGCACCCCCAGTGTGTCCGGCACTATCCAGCCCAGCACCCAAATTAATTTCTGTCCATATCTGCTGTTGTTGGTAGGGCTAAGAATAGCCAGGGGCCTGCTAGCACTGCCAGATGTGAGAAGCAGAGCAAAATGTGAAATGCCACAACGGTCTGGAGGAGAGTAAGGCAGGCAGACCTCATTCATTGCCTGTGCAGGCAACTCAGTGTTGGGAACAAAGTCTACTAAGTCAGGTCTTCTGAGTGGAGAAATGAAGGTGAACTCCTCTGCTGAATGTATAGGGAGAAATTGCACTTTCAGACATGCTGCATTCAGTTTTCATTGAAAGAAATTTGAATTCTGTTTTCCTGCTTTTTTATTTTTTCCTCCCTTGAATTTCCCTCCCACTCCAAGACAATTTATGTCCTCTCTATGGACAACCCTTTGCCAGGTGGTTTAAGGAACTACTTTTGCCATCATATACATAAATACAAACTGGCTAATTAGGTGTCAGCTAAAAAGCCCTGCTTTTATATCCAATGGAAAATTTCTGCCTAATTGCTCTGAGCATCACCTGGTCTAATTGTAATTGGCTAAGGAAGGATTGCAGAGCTGTTACTCTGCGATGTTTACTTCATCCTGGCTGCAGGGAGAATTCCTTTAAGATGTGATTAATGAAACAGAGAGTGGATGAGAAGGATGAAAAACAATGCCTCTGAATTTTAATATTGCACCAGGCAGTTATGTTCAAGCACTCGTGTGCTTTGCGACAGCACTGGCCTTATGGTTTGTCTCTTCTCGTGCCTGTGTCTTGGGCAGGCACAAGACTTGCAGAAGCGTTGACCAGCAAAAAGTGCAAAAGGCCTGAACAAACCAGGATTGCACCAGTCTCCATCAACCTATGGGATTGTTTTTGTCCCTGAGAAGGACTCAGTTAATATATTTCAATAATCAACCTGCTGTTATCCCTTGTAAGTAAGTACCTGGAGGCTAAAAAGGTTGCATCTCTCCCCAGCTTTAAAACAAGTAAGAAAGTGTTTCTCCCACAGATAGAGTGAGTGAAGTTCATGAGTGCTGATGGCATTCCCTGAGGAACAGCAGTGCTCCATCCTGTGGATGTGTAGTGCAGAATGGGACCTGGAGAGTTAATTGTCCAGTTGGAAAACCAGAGTAGGCTCAGAAGAGACAAAGCAAAGTACAAAGCAAAACACATGTGCAAGTTCCCCAAGTACAAGTGCTTCATGCCATGTTTGGAACAACCCTTCTGGATGGCTTTATGGAAGAGATATTGTGCAGTTCTGGAGAGATGTGTTTTCTTTGTCTGCCTTGAATTTTACAAAGAGGATATGAAAGATGATGTCTAGCAATTCCTAATCTAACAGTAACTATAACTAAACACAAAGGCTTTTCTGACTTTGGTTTATTTCTTCTGTCTGCACTTTCTGCCATGATATATGTTAAACATTTGGGTGAGACATTAGAGCCTGCAGTTCTGCTGAAATCGCTCTGGCAATAAATCTCTCCAGTCCTGCAGTGGACAGGTTTTGCTTTTTTTCTCAGCGGTGACAAATTACAGACAACTTATAGAGAGCTAAGCAAACCTGAGGTGCAGAGCATAGTACTCCAACCAACCACTCACCTTCATGGTTTCCAGCATGTTTCAAAAAAATGAGCAACTTCAGTTGAGAATGCAAACAGGAAAAGTAGTTTTGCAACGTTCTGTCCATGCCACAAACCTTCCCAGAGAGAGATGTAGTTACATTTTGTGCAGTAAGTACTACAAGCCCCTCTGTACATCCTACACAGAGGGACGTGGCACTTTGTGCTCTTTGGGATTATCACTCAGCAGCAGAGGCCCAGAGACTGATGTGTAAGAGACAGGTGAGGTAAAAATGCAGGACCCGGGACCAGTTTAGCTGCTGCCAAGCACTGAAACACAGGTGAAGAAAAATCAGGGCATATTTTTGCTCAATTCTACCCTTGGTAGAGCTGCATAATTCCCATGTACATGGATAAGTGCCTATTACTTTGTGAAAAGCTCCTGGCTTTTAAAACTTGAGAACGGCTCAGGAGGTCCCTGAAAATCCTCACAAAAGACACAGGAATGCAATAAAGTCAAAGAGGAAAAAAAGCAGGGAAATTTCAATTGTAACATTAGTGAGAGATGTTTTCTGCATATCAGTGTTCCCTTCAATAAAGGTACATTGTCAGTTAAAGATTTGCTTGCCTGTAGCATGGAAAAAATTCTTTCCCCTGTTTAAAACCAAAGTTGTTCAGAATTTCTAGGATGAGAACTAGTCCTATTGGATTCAGAGACTAGGAGGTTGTAAATATAAATGTAAATATAAAATGTAAATATGTAAATATAAAAGAAAGATGTAGGACCTCATTATATTTAATCCAGAGTCTGGATAATTGGGAGCTGACTGTACAGAGTTTATGTATGCTTACATAAAAGTTGTGGTATCCCTGGCAGGTAGTTCTGTCATAGTTTCTTATTCTTCCTTTTTAAATGAAGAAATATGTTGTTACAATTTCCACAGGTTTGTATTTTTTTTCTTTCTGGCAAAATTTCTTCTGCCAATCAGCTATGAGGCTATAAAAATTTAAGGACCAGACCCTGGGTGTGTGGCATGTACACTATATAGCGATTGCTCCCGTGCACAGCATTAACACTGGGTGACTTCGTGCAGACTTTGTATGTTCTGATGCATCTTTGCCAACATCCAGCTGTAGTAACGCTGAATTCATAGTTGGATGTCTTTTCAAGCCCTTGGTAGCAAAATATTGAATCAGAAGTGAGGGAGATCTGGTTATGCAGTTCAGGAGACTGGGTAGAGTCACTTGGAGGCTGACAGAAAATAACAGGTTTGTAAATATTAGAGCTTTAGAAACAAAGAAACAAACAAAACCCCAAAAAAGCCCCTAGAATAATATTCCTACTTCTAAGAAAATTTCAAAATAACATCCACATATTTTATTCCGGAGAAATGTTTTGTCCAGCAGGGGGTTAAGTGTGTTTTGCAGACAGAGAACAGATACATAATACACTTACAGAATTTCATGCATTAAATAAACTTAAGTAATTTTAAAATCATCATTAATTTTGATAACATTTGAATTAAAAGCTGTCTGAGGCTAAATGTCATGTATTATTTATTTTTGTTCCACTTTCCTGTTTTCATCACGCAAGAACCAAAAGTGTTTATTTTACTGGCAACATTAAAACAATCATATGATTTTGAGTAAGTCTTTTGAGATTGTTTGCAAGTTTTTTCTCTTCTGCATGTCTGCTTCCTCCCAGCTGGGGGCTGGCTGGCACAGGGAAAACATTAAAACAATCATATGATTTTGAGTAAGTCTTTTGAGATTGTTTGCAAGTTTTTTCTCTTCTGCATGTCTGCTTCCTCCCAGCTGGGGGCTGGCTGTTACATGGAAAGGCCAGCCACGTCACGGAAAAGCCCTGTCTCTGATCAGATGGGCTTAATATAAACCAGGTTTGCTGAGAAAGAATTAAAGAGGCAGCCCCAAAGCAGGAGAGGATTTACTTCAGCAGAGCTTCTCAGTGTGTCACAGCCCACCAAGAGAGAAGGGCAGTGGGAGCAAAGGACTGGACTGGCTGCAGGAGCCTGGCACAAGTAAGAATGGATTTGGACCCAGTCTTTTACTGGAGGTGCTAGAGAACTGGGTAGCTAAATGCAGTATGGGGTATCAAAAGCAGCTTGAACCTGGAGTGCCGTGTGTGACAGGGACTTGTTTGGCTTTGTTTAATGAAGGATGACAATTTGTTAGAGGCTAAATTGTAAAATGTTTGTGTTTATTATGGCTTTGTGAGTGACTGCTTGTTGCAGGTTGTGAGTTACTCTCTGACTGAATCAGAGCTGGCTTTTTTCATCTGGTCTTTTCAATGGGTACTGCAAGGAAAAAGTGCATTTTAAAATTCAACCACAGTAAATATTTAATTTTGCTTGTGAAGCAGCCTTTGCTTAGTGCATGATTTCTTCTTTAGATGTATTTGTAGATGACAAAGTTACTGTGACTAGGACCATGCAAATGATCTCATTTTGCCCCAAAGTACTGCACATCACAGAGAAAATATTATGTATGCTGCAGTAAGTTCACACAGTGCTTTTTCTATATATTTGTCCAATGTCCTGCTGGGCATTTACTCACAGAGGTTTTCAGATAGTTTTTTATAAGGAAGAATAACAATTCATATGTGTTTTTCTACTGTACTCTTTATTGTTCACCACCTATTACTGAGCTTTGAAAGTGGTTGGCTGAATTTTATGGGCAAATACCCTATTTACTGATACGGAGGCAAGAGCCAAGAAACATCAGATATAGGGCAAAAAAGAAAAATGTCTAAATAACGGTCACTTTAGGAGCTGGAATGCATCAAAGTAACTTTCCTAAAAATGGTAGCTGTTGGCCTGTGAGAATGACATCACTGTTCTCTGCCTCCAAGCAAGGCAAAATAGAGTTTGCTGAGTAAAATGTAATTAAGAGCCATGCTTATGTAAGAAGAGTGAATCTATCTAATTAATTGTGCAGTAATGAAGTTATTGATTTAATATCTATAAATTAATGAGCCTTTTCTCCCAGTGATATCTCCTGTAGAAGCTATAACCTGTACCTCCTTAGGAAAGCTGTTGGACTTCACAATGTCCTCCCTCTTTCCAGCCAAAAAGTCGCTGTCTGAGGCAGAACCATTCTTTGTTTACCTGACCACAGACAAGACCAGACCCAAATCCACCCCATCACAGCAAGACTTTCTTGCATAACATTTTGTACCAGGGTTGTCTAAGACTGCAGTGAGTGATGCCTTATTGCTTTCCCAAGAGTTTCAACTCTTAACTGAGACAATGAGAAAGATGCTGCACATCCAGCTGCACTGGCAGTTGGAGGCAACTGAGAACAGTGCCTCTGCTTGTCCCCAGTCAAGCCAAAAGATGGTGAACATTGCCTGTAGCACAGGCAGTCTCTCGGCAGGGCTGAGGCTGCTGTGCAGGACGAGACAGGCGTGGTGAGTACTGTCGCTTCCTTTTCCTGGGACACAGCAATGTCTCCCTCTTTCCAGGACTGGGCTGCACCTAGCACAGCCCTGAGCTTGTAAAGGCTAAACAAGATAGGATTTAGCATGTGAGGGCGGTATTATCCCTAGGAAATGGGATAAGTCTTACTAATGAGAAATATTTCTTTGTGTACCACCAAGTACAAAAGAGTGCAGAAACGTTAATTTTTTTTTTTCTCACATATTAGGTCCCTACAGAGGAGCATGATGTGCTGCCTTGCAGCTAGTAAGAAAGCATTTCTAAATATTTTGTGGATAACATTTGTGATTTCCCTATTTCTCACTAGGGGTTAAAAATGACTCTCAACAACGTTACCATGCGTCGCACCCACAACAGCAGTCTGCACCAGCAGCAGCAGCGATGGAGCATCCCTGCTGATGGAAAGAATCTGCTGGTCCAGAAAGACTCCAATGAGTACAACCCACAGAAACGATACACCATCAGTCCTGATGAATATTACAGAAGGAGCTGGTCCTCAGAGTCATCCGACTCTGTCATCTCCTCTGAGTCTGGCAGCAGCTGCTACCGGGTGGTGCTGATCGGGGAGCAAGGAGTAGGGAAGTCCTCGCTAGCCAACATCTTTGCAGGGGTGCACGACAGCATTGACAGTGACTGTGAGGTGCTGGGAGGTAGGTAATTATGTCCTGGGGTGTTGGTGTTCACTTGCAGTCAGCTCTGCCTGTAGTAATTGCCACAGAAAGAGACCATTTAATGTAAACCAGAGTAGCAAGCGTTTGGGTCTGGTCATCAAAACTGATTGATTGAACTCAAGCACTGCTTTTAAGAGAGCACAAAAGCAAAATAAGATGAGTAAGATACTCTCCAACAATGATTGAAAGCCACTGAAAGAGAGCAATTCAGATTCCCATGCTATTTCATTCCAAAATACCTGTTGGAAACTGCCTCATTCCTGCCTGTGATGATGCAATACAAGAGTCTGCTTCAGCTTTCATGCTGGTCCAACATTTGTGTCACCACTGGCACCACAGGGCTGACTCCAGCTTTACTTGTGGGAGAGAAAACAACTGAAGGTCCTCATGATTTACAAGAATTAAATACTTTAAAATGATATGTAAGGAAAAAGTCGCCTCCAAAATATTTGCCATTAGAAGTCATCTCAGCCTTTCTGTATGAACACACTGCCTTAGTGCAGGCTGGATGGAGTTTGAGTGAAACATATATAATTTTGAGTAAAAACCTTGTTTCATGTTACTTGCACAGTATGGGCTCCTTCAGGAGGAAAAAAGATAAAGGTCCTTCAACAGAGTAGGAAAATTCCTGTTGCCCATCGGGGGGAAAGGCACAAGCTGTAGCTTCCCCCTTGATATCCTCCCCTGCTTTGTCTAGGATTGCAAAGTGTTCTTTAATCCCAAAGATCAGATCACGCAGAAGGTGTGGCACCAATTCCTGAGCTATGTTGTGTGCAAGATGTTGATGTGGAAGGGTTGTGCTGCCACGGAAATCTGCTGTGTCTCTAAGGATGCTGTTGCTTTCAGGGGACATGCAGTTTGCTGCCTGCATTTGTCAGTATGCAGGACTTTCTTTGTCTCTCCCATATCCCTTCTGTCTCCTGCCTGTATTTCCTTGGTGTGATGGTGGCAGTGCTACAACAGAGAATTTCTGGGCTTCTCTTCCAACCTTCTCTGCGGCATAGGCCTCTAACTCTGCAGTTAGGGGAAGTTTTGCCAAGGATTTTAAAAAGCCCAGTACCAGGAAGGTTGGACCCACATTTTCCTTGCTTGCTGTCTCAGGGGGACACAGAGATTTGTGCCTTTAGGGGATTTCACTGATTTAGATGTGCTCTGCCTTCAGCTTCTGTCATCAACTTTTTCCATAGTTCTAACAGCTCCTCAGCCTGGAGTATCTCTGATAAAAGTTTTCCTAGTGCTAAACGAGTGAAGTAGAGTAGGATCCTTGGACAAGCCATCAGAAAGTGCAGCTGATTTGCTTTGCACATCTCTGTCAGGCAGTTTTCTTTTCCTTCATGTGAAGCCATGTGGTTTCCTCTTTCCATCACACTTCCAGCAGCATTGCTTGGAGTATAGCAGTGACAGATTTTCAAGGCCAGCTCTGCAGAGGTAATTGGAAGTCTTGCTGTTGTTATTTTTCTCCTTTTTTAGTGTCAGCTTTGAAAAAAGCATGAAATGAACTAAGCGCTTGTGTTTTATATTCTACAGAAGTTCCTTAGGACTGACCAAGGTGCAAATCAGTGCTGAATATGACTATTTAGGCATAGTATTTTCAAGGAGTGTGATTATGCATTTGTAGCTTCTCTATATGTAGTGCAGTGCAGAAGGAGTCTTCTGGATGTTGTCCTCTGGTGTGCATGGAGCTTGTTCTCACACAGATGCTCAGTCACTCGAAGAAACTATTTTCTTTAGCTTTACAAACTGGAGCTTCATCCTACACACTGGAAATTTTATTACATGAGAGGATAGTTTCAGGGTAGCCAACTTGCAGAGGAGTACAGCTGCTTTTATGGAGAAGCTTTGCTACTGACTGTAAGTTGAAGCTAACTTATGAACACAAGTCTCATACTCTTGGGACCTCAAGGGAAACTACTCCTAGAGTTAGCTCTGTCTTTTTAGTCTTGACATTTTAAGCATGGGCTCCATTTGACTTTATTTTACATGTGTAATATTTTTGGCTCATATTTTTGCTGGGATGTAGACTCCTAGCTTTGAGGAAAGGCTCTGATTACTATTTAGGGGAAAGTTCACTTCATCAGTGCTGAGCAGAAGTCTTATGAGGCACAGGTTAGACACAGCCCTATCTTCAAGCATGGTTGGGACAGATCCTTTAAATGCTGCACTATCCAAAGAACAGCTTTTTTTTCACTGACCACTAGTGCAAGATTAGAAATGGGTCCAAACCCCTTATTGCTCATCCAAATGTCCCCAGCTTTGGGGAAAAGAAGAAAGATTGGTATTTGAAGCAGAAGCTAGACTGAGATTTCACAGCAAGGGTTGATCAAAATTCAGAGTGGCAACAGCCCCCTTAGATCTAGGCAGAATTTTGCTGCATGGCATTTATAATCTAGGTATGAATTTTTATGGCTGCAGTACAACATAACAGACCTTCTGTGTTTTTTTTCATTTTTCTGCTATTTAACATCAAAAGTGATGTGGGAAACTGTGTAATGGGAGAGAAACTAGTGTGCAACAGAAGTTTCGGTCTCTTTCAAACTCAACAGCTGTTGTCCCACAACACCCTGTCTTCCTCACTTGGTAGGCTGTTCTCTGTATTGCTCTCAGCAGCAGTGACTGTTCACCCGTAAATTGTCCATCCTAAAGTGAAAGCAAATATTTTCCATTACTCAGCCTTGCTGGATTCTGCTGCTCCCATGGGGCAAATGTTCAGCCTTTGGTTATTTCTTCCACTGGTTCTATTTTCTCTCTCCCACATAAGATAAAGAGAGTGTCGGCCAAAATAATGAACACTTTGTTTCCTGATCTTTCAGCATCCTTCATCTATCATGGAAAGTAAGGCAACCAATAACGAACAGAGTGCAGGTTCAGTGCTGATGGAAATGAGGAAAGAGCTAGATGTGAGCTGCCCTAAAATTTGACTCAATAACTCCGTGAACAAATCACCCACATTCAACAACTTGGATTTTTGTAGCGTACATGATGACACAAAATAATATATTACCAACATTTCTGCTTTTCTTTCCAGAAGACACGTATGAAAGAACCCTGATGGTGGATGGGGAAAGTGCAACTGTTATACTGCTCGACATGTGGGATAATAAGGTACTTAAATTTGTTTTCATCAAATGCTGACAGGAAAGTGTATATGAATAACTGCTAATATAAAAAGTAAGTTTCCTTTAGGAAAGAAAATAGATGTTTTCCGTACAGCAGAATCAGGGAAGATATAGAATTAACCCTACCCCACATCAAGGCAAGCATGCCTAATGGCTCTGCACTGTGAGCCTGAGAAGTGCAAGTCCTCATTTTTTAATGATAAAACAAAACATTCAAGCTTTCTCCCCAGACCATGTTCATTCCAGCCTAAAGCCAGCACAATAAATTATCTGGGTGAGTTTTTGCCCTCCTTTGTGGTGAAGTATTCATACCATCACCACATTGGAATTACTTGTAGTATAACTGTGATTCAAACCATACCCATTAAAAAATGCATTTGGATTCTCTAATGTTTTACTTTCTAAGTAAAACCTGCTCCGGGCATAATGATGTCTGACCATTTAATTTGAACAGCGTGAGGGAGAATGGATTCGAGACCACTGCATGCAAGTGGGAGACGCCTACTTGATTGTCTACTCCATCACAGACCGAGCAAGCTTTGAGAAGGCCTCTGAACTCAGAATACAGCTCCGCAGGGCACGCCAGAAAGAAGATATCCCCATTATTTTGGTTGGCAACAAAAGTGACCTTGTCAGGTGCCGTGAAGTGTCAGTGGCAGGTAAGGAAATGATGAGCATAAACCCAACATAAGCATTAAAAGTCATCTAGTAGCTTTTGGACAAACTGCAGTGCTCTGGCTGAGGGAGTACGTTGTGATTAGGACTGGGCAATAAAAGAGCAATAAAACAACAGAGGACTGGAAGAGAGGGCAGAGTACTGGGAAGGGTCTGCCAGGTCCTTAAGCCTTCCTTGGTAATACTGTTATATGTCAGATAATCCCATTTCTGTATTTATTAAGTACCATCATAAATGGGATTTCTTCCCTTCTAGCTCCTAGTGTAAGACCACTGCAAGATGTTATTTCTCTGGTAGCTGAAAACACTTTGGATTCCCAATGCATATTTACACATAATGAGTTTATCCCCCTTTATTCTGCTGCCAAAAATTCTCTTCTTTATAACCAGTTTTCTGTCCTCCCTGATGAATTAAAATTCCCTCTCAGTCTTTATTTTGCTAGTCTGGGCAGGAACTGTGCAGCCTTTCAGAAGAGGTCAGTCTCCTTACTGCCTTTGGGATGCTAAATCAGCCTTCCCTTGGCTACACACAAATCAATAACCACTAAGCCCGTAAATAGGAATGGGAAGACTGTTGGGAACATTGTTGCTGGCTCTCAACATCCTCAATCAGTAAAATCTCTTCTTGGAGAGCCTTCCCTAAGGCTGAGGTGACACACCATAACACATAGCAGTGCATTTGATGTTCTTATCTTGGCCCATTAGAAACATGGGTTCTTCTGCTCAGCATTTCCTTCTCTCTGCAGCTGTTCTGCTCTTCTGTTCCCCAGCTGAGCTAGACTTTTTCTTCCTTTCTCTGTGGATGTGCACAGTTCCTCTGGCTCCTGTTGCAGTTGCCCCAAGTGAAGGGCTTGAACTGAGGTGCTCACAGGGAGCCCAGGGTTGCCTTCTCATTCCTCTTTGCCCAGCTTGAAAGTTCTTTAGGAAGATGGCAGGTGAATTCATGTCACTGTAGTGGCCCTGGCAATGAATTCACAGCAAGCCAGAAGACAATAAATTGGCTTGTGTGCGAAAGACACCTGTCAGGTTTAGCTTAGGCTCATGTAATTTGGGGTAAGAACTGTTTTCAGATGTACCCCTAAAGCCATAGACACAGTTCTGCCTTTATTAAGGGTTTTGTACATGTGTCTGTTCTCACTGAAATTACTACCGTTCCAAGGCTCTGGTTTACACCCATGGCCCATGAAGGAGGAATGTGCCCTGCTTCCAGTGCTGTGCTGTATGCCTGGAGAGGGCCATTATCACCTTTCAGTGCACCTTGAGGGAGTCTGCATCGAAGATGGCCAGGTGGTACTGAGGCATTGCTGGCCTCCCAGCCTTCAGTGTCTCAGCTCAAGTCTGTCATTCCATGCTACCTTTGCAGCCAGCAGCATGGGCTGGGCTTTACTGGGAGAGAATTAACGCCCCCCCCCCTCCCCCTCCTCCTCTGGAAAGGGGCTGTGACACAGAGCAGATGGATCATGGGCTAGCAGGCAGCATCAGGTAATTAAAGACTTATCTGTGCCTACATTAGGCTTGAGGAATTCCCTGGTGGCTCTGACTCCCCTGCACATGGCAGCTTGTCTCTTCTTCCCTCCTCCCTGGGGCTTGTGACCCCATGTAACGTGTCCACCTTGCAATTTTGCAGAGGGGCGAGCCTGTGCCGTCGTGTTTGACTGCAAGTTCATTGAGACCTCAGCAGCTGTGCAGCACAACGTGAAAGAGTTGTTCGAAGGCATTGTGCGGCAAGTCCGGCTCCGGAGGGACAGCAAGGAAAAGAACGAGAAGCGACTGGCACTACAGAAACGGAGAGAGAGCATCCCCAAGAAAGCCAGGCGGTTCTGGGGCAAAATAGTTGCCAAGAACAACAAGAACATGGCCTTCAAACTCAAGTCCAAGTCTTGCCATGACCTATCAGTACTTTAGGAACACTGGACTCTGCCAGAGCTTGTGGCATTTTGTGGACATTATCTAACTTTGTCATGGGACAATCAATCAATCTATATTAGATTGGGCTATCAGTGACTTAGGTTCACAGTTGTGCTTGTGATATGTGCTGGCATAAGAACAGCACAGTGCATGGAAATGTCTCTCTTCCTCTTTTTCTTTTTTTTTTTTTTTTTGTCAGTAGTTTTAAAAGAAAAGTATAGACCAGAATGACCCAAAATTATGCTGGGAACTGTTCTGGAATACACCTGTTCTTTCTCTTCTCACCTTTGGATAATAGTGTAAGAACCTCAAATGCCGTGACTTGGGAAGTGAATACTACTGTCTCCGCATTTCTCCTTGTTATTAATATTTCTTTTGTAAAACTGTAAAGAATTGAGGAAATGACTGGAGATTGGTCCTGTGTCAGTTGGCTGGTCAGGCTTGAGCACCCACAGCTGAAAAAAAATAGTATAGACCAGAATGACCCAAAATTATGCTGGGAACTGTTCTGGAATACACCTGTTCTTTCTCTTCTCACCTTTGGATAATAGTGTAAGAACCTCAAATGCCGTGACTTGGGAAGTGAATACTACTGTCTCCGCATTTCTCCTTGTTATTAATATTTCTTTTGTAAAACTGTAAAGAATTGAGGAAATGACTGGAGATTGGTCCTGTGTCAGTTGGCTGGTCAGGCTTGAGCACCCACAGCTGAAAAAAAATGCATTTTTGTAAAATAACCACAAAGACACCTGTTTGGTATTTTTTTCTTTATTTTGCGGATTAGTTTCAGTGAGTTTACACATCTCTTACTTTGAAAATATTTAAAGGAAAAATCTTATAGTCAAACAAATTTTCCTCTCATCTTTTCATATTATGGGACTGTTTAAAAATCATAGTGAAATTAAAATTAAAGTGCAAGTTGTATCAAAGTGCATCAAGTGCAGGCTGCCAAACCTTTAAAAATCACCTGAGCTTTTTTATGACACCACATGGACTTCTTGTATCCATCCTTGGCCTTTCTCTATGCCAGAGCTATGCTGTATTTATTTTTGTGCAAAATAACAAGCATTTTAATGTCGAGGGGAAATGTATTTATTACCAATTTTCTTAAGATAATAATGTTAATTTTATTACTATTTTCTATCTAATATCTTTTTTTCAGATATGCAAGTTTTTACTTACATGCCTTGTAATAAAATAAATAAAATATATGACTGCCTTTGAGTCTCAGTAGGAAATTCCTAAGAATGTTTTCAAGGAGAGAAAAGATTGTGCATGCTGGGCAAGTTTGCTGCTTGGCAAGTACAGTGAGGATTCCTTACATCTCTGAACACAGGCCGCATAGAAACCTAGGATCTCAAGGCAGGAAGCACCAGGAGCCTCAAAGATATGAGAGCACAGCATCCTTCACATATACAAACGGGGTGGTGAGAGAGTTAAAAATAAATCACTCCTAGTAAAGGTGTTTGGCCTTTAGCCTGGAAACACTTTAGAAATGTAGATGAGCACTGTTACCCCAATTTTGGAGATGAAGAGAAGTGAAATCATACATTCAGGGACAGAAAGCAGGTAGCTGACATGGTGTGCCCTAATCCACACTTACTGTTGGGCATAATTGTACTATTTTCCTCTTGACTGTGCTGGTCAGAGGTACAGTCATTACATTTTTGCCCACATATGACTCAGAAAAGCCAAATCTCCAGCCTGGCAGCTCGTCTTCCCAGATGATGAAGGCAAAAAGATGCAACACTAATAAGGTGAAAGTTGGAGTCCCCATTTTGGGCTGCACAGTTTTCATGCACCACAGTTTCCATGCACTGGAAAGGAGGGAACAGGGTCAGTGTCTGCCCACAATCTCCTCTGCTGAGGGGCTGACTTCTAGCAGTTCTCTAGGGGTAAAGCATCACATTGCAGAATGACTCAATGCTTGTTTGGCATTAAGATCTCCCTGGAAGGAGATCTTAATGATCTAGAATAAAGTATTTATCTAGAATAAAGTATTGACGAGAACAGAAAAAAGACAAGCACAGACAAGATCGATGTTGCTGGATTTTGGATGAATGCTTTTGAGCTATCAGCACACAACCTAATGTCAACCCAGAGCAGTCTAGAGAATTTAGTTTTCAGAACTTTTAAACTGTCGGAACATTTGCCCCATTCAAAAATGAAAACAAAATTGCACAAATTAAAGTAATTTTTAAGATTATATTTATGAACTGAAAGTATAGCTCTATGCAACCAGCACATTTCCTTAGTCTACTCTATATCTGTCAAGCTACAACTCTCAACCAAGCAGGTTTTGAAGAAATATAAAATGTCCATGTTGATCATACAGCCCTTAGGAATAAAAGCCATCCATGTTCATAGCATCACTGGATACATAGAACGTATGATAAAAAATTTGGATTTTCCTAGTAAATTTTCATATCCTTGCTTATCTCCTTCCACTCCTTCCAGGATAACAAAATTTCTTTCTAAAACTTATGGTTTTTCAAAGAAAAAAAACCAATGAGGTGGGCCCATTCCCCCGAGATGTCACAAGCTGCCACAAGGAGCTGTGCAGTGGGCATGGCGTGCCACTTGACTTTTCCTGTTCACAGCAAGCAGACATCACTGCAATTCTATCTTCTGGGGCTGCTGCTGGTCTCTGAACAGCATAGTACTGCCTTTGGACAAAACCAATTTAAATATATGCCTCCACCTTACAGTCCCAGTCAATCTCTCACTGGCCCTTTTGGTTCACCTGCAGGCTCCATGCTTGCCCTAAGTTTTCAGGCAGAGCATGGGGAAGCTGGAGGGTGAAAATCCACAAACAGCAGCATCCCCTCCATGGAGCTGTAGCTCAGACACCATCAGGGTGTGTTACTTCTGACCTGTGGATGTGGAGTGAGAGAGCTGGTGCTGAGCATTTATACTTTGCACGTTTCAGGGCTTTTCTTGTGTTGAACCTGGTCTAGTCTGGTCCTGTGGATTGAATGTCCACCTGGGACTGCAGTGCCTGACATGCTCTCCTGAACAGCACTGTGAATTTCACCTGAAGGAACCCAAATAATCTGCTCTGATTTTAATGGCTCCAGCAAGCTGGGCATGGAGGAAAGGCTGGGGCTTTCCCTTGCAGCACATGAGATTAATTTGAGTCATGGTTTTAGTTGATCATCACCAGATTACCAAATACAGCAATTCTTACTATATATAGAAGCTACTGTACCTGGAATGACTGATTAATACTAATTTAATCTGGAATACTGACATTTCAAGTCTTTAATATCTTTAACACTCCCTCTGTTCATCTCAGATGTGAGTGTCCAAAACTGTGGAATGGATCAATCAGCGATTCTAATCACTGTTCTGCTATTTATTAAGCTAGGGCTACAATGACAGATCCTAATGTGATAATTATAATGCTGGACCCGGAGATCTGGCAGTGGCTGTGGAATACGTGAGTCACAGCACTGAGTGCACCAAGGCCAAAAGAGCAAAACTCACAGTGTCCAAATAAAATAAAATAAATACAGAAAAAAGAAGTCTAAGAACACACAAAATGCCAGTTATAGTGTAATAGCTGTTATAAAAAGCTCTCTTCAAGACGATAGATCAGATTTGTAAGAGGAATTACAGAGCATGTCCAGCTCTGTAATCTTTAACAGTGACAGATGAACTGCATGAAGAAAAGTTTGCTTATGCTTTGGAAGAAAACACACTCATTGGTTATTATGGCACTATGTGGATTTGCATGGTGCTACAGGATTTTGGATTTGGGAGAATTATTGATAAAATTTAGTCAAGTAAAACAAAGATATTTTCAATAAAATCAATGGATGTACTGTGGATTTGACCCTCACATCCTTTCAAGCCTTTCAATATCAACCCCTTGGAAAGCTTTAAAGACCTGAGTTCTCTGTCTTGGGCTGTTTGGGGTTCAGATACAAATGGGAGAAAGGGCTCCTGACAGCAGCAGTGCTGGTGATGATAACGGGATCTACAGAAGGCTGCTGCAGAGGAAGGAAGCAGGTGAGCTCTGTGTCTACAATCTGCTACAGCTCTTCTTTCTCCCTGGTAAGGCTTTTTAGAGAAACTGTGGGACCCAGAGAAGAGACTATGTACTGATGAAATCCCTGGACTAATAAACTATTGAATCTCAAAAAGTGAACCCTTCAATTCATTTCTTGCAACACCTCTGAAGACTGTAGAGCTGAATGCAACATGTAAATCATTCCTGTGTCTGCCTCACAAGCACAGGAGATAAATGCCGGTGCGAGATGTGGGGCTGGTCCTCCTCTGGCTCTCTTTCCTGGACTATCTCATTGCTCAGTTAGGAGGGCAAATGCTGTGGGCTGAGGTGTAGCTTTTATCAGGTACGTCTTCCAGGTGTGTTAAATAATATTTAATGAGACCTGTCTGTCTTGCCTGCAGTCCCCACCAGTTCTGGTTCAGTGTGGTAGCACAGGACAGAGAGGGCCGGACAAAACACTCTTTTGTGTTTTTTCACTTGTAGGACCCATGCAACAGTAGGTTTGCAGTAGTACCCAAGACACACATGGCATCTTGTGTTAAAATCTTGCTAAAATGTCACATTGTTGGTCATACACCACCAGCACTTTTAAAGGTGGCAGGCTCTGTGGGAAGTTTATAGAGTAACTTCTAAGTCTCTAAATGTAACCCCCTGCAGTTAAAAAAAAGGGAACACTGTGTTATTCTCTTCATTATGCTCCAGAGAGGTGTGAAGAAGCCTTGTTTCTGACATCGCTTCCAGGAGGGACCACGGGCCAGATATAGGGATGCAATGCAGGGTAGGGATGGCTGCAGGAAAAAGGGTGAATCCCACCATATGTCACAACCAGAGAACCCATGCTGCTAGTGTGCAACCTGACAACCTCCCCACCCACCCCTCCTGGTATTGTCACTCCAGAAGTCTCCCATAGATGTTGCAGCAAGCCCCACTCCTCCCTCAGTGATCACGTCACACAGGGGTTTGCAAATACTTCCGCATTTGTCCTCCGTAATCATAAATGTGAGATCATCAAGGTCACGGGGTTTTTTGCCTATAGCCACTGAAATTCAGTGTGCAAATTACTTGTGATTTTAGCAATTTTGCTGCAACAGGTTCCCTGCTGTCAGACAGTGGGGACAACACACCCACAAGAGAGCACACAGGTTCTGTGTGGCTTGTTTTACAGTGCCACCTGCAACATGGTTAATAATTTGCTAACAAAATGATTAGTGTAACACACTTCCTCCAAGTATTGAAATTTATGCATGATTCATTTTAAAATGCAATTACTTTCTAAATAGGAGTTGTTTCTGATACTCTGCATGTATGCACTCAAAAGCCTCCTGTTAGACACAGATTGCCCAGAGCAGAGCTTTGACTGCTCTTTGGGCCAACAGGAGAAAGGCAGGTGGGAATTTTTAGTGAGAAAATGCAGACTGTCACATGGCTACACTGAAGGATGCCTGACTTCATCTCCTGCATCTGCAGTCACTGCATGCAGGGACTAGCCTTCCTTCCCCCTCTGCACTTAGTGTGGTGTCCCAGGCTTGCCATGTCCTGAACCAGACTTGGCACTGCCCACCTGAGGCGTGGTGAGAGTGGGAGAGCAGGGGGAGCAATGGGAAGGCACTGGACAGGCAGCCCTCCCATGCAGGGGTGAGGGGGAGCTTGGTGGCTGCTCCTCTGGAGGAAGGACCTCCAGTTCCGCTGAGCTTTGCACCCGTGCTCTGATGCTGTGTGTGTTTCACTGAATTGCTTAGTGGTCTAACTTCCACTGAGCTCAGAATGGACTGCAATAACTTTGGCATGGCCAGGCTACTATTTGTGTGTCCATCTGTGGCTTTCAGTAACGTGCGTACTTCTACAATTCACAGCTTTGCTCTCACTTTGCTCAGGATGTATTCCCCTCTACACAGCTTGAATCCCTGAGTGGTGCCCAGTGGGATGCCCCCAAGCTTTGCTGCCACAATGCCAGTTTATTTGCTTTTTAACTTTATTTTCAAACTTCTGTGCTTTAAGGTTTTCCTCCTACTCTTGATGTAATCTTGTGTCACAAATGGCTGCATTTGCTCCTCCTTGCCTTGCTCCATTCAGAAGTAAGCCACTGGAGCTGGGATGCTCCCTTTGCACCCATGGTAGGATTTTTGCCAGCAGTAGTACTCGGAAGTTGCCCAGCCCCACCAGGATGTGTGGCATATAGACTTTGACAGAAGCATCTCCACTGGCATCTCTGCTGTGGCTCGGATGGTGTGCCCAGCTGATGAAGCCCTGGGAACAGAGGTTGCCAGTGCAGCTTGGCAAAGCAAATTGATATTCTTTGGTTTATGGACTTCAGACTGCCTGTGGATAATTATCAAAAAACAGTCTACAGACCCAGAGAGAAGAAATGCCCTGCTGCTTTGGGCTTGTGGTTCTTCCAGCTCTGTGCTGTCTCTGAGAAAAGAGGGCAAAGCAGCAACAGGAGATGCTGTTTAGAGTATCACCTACGGGACCTTGTGAGCAGCAGTTTTTTCACTCACTTTCCCCACTAGCTTTGTGAAACTGAAATTATCTGCCATTTCCTCCTCAGCCTTCTCCTCTTCACACTGAAAAGTCCAAGACCTGTTAGTATTTCCCTTAAGGCAGCTGCTCCAACCAGTTAACTGTGTTTGTTTCCTTTCAGTGTTCCTTCTTTAATGCTCTGCAAGAGAGAGAGAGAGGCTGCAGTTCATTTTGCTCTAGATGCTAAGTTTTAGAGAGTGATAAAACATAATTCTTTTTCCTCTGTTAGAAAGTGAAAAAACATAATTTTCTTTCCTGCTTTCAGTCCACTTTTAGACTAAGTCCCATGTTTGTTGACATGCTTGGCTGCCATTACACACCATATTCAGACCACAGTGAGCTGTGACTCCTCACCTGCCATCTTTCTACTCACTCGGTTTTATGAGATCCTTCATCATCATAAATAGTTTTTATGTTAACTACACTCCATTTAAATGAATTGAGCATCTCTTTCATGCAATATTTTGAAAATTACCAATTTATAATGCACAGCTTTTGTCCTAAGTAGGGATTTAAATACATATGTTTGGTTACAGGATACAGCTTCTATATGCTGAGTGCAGCAAGACTTTTCTTCATAAGTATTATCAGATCAAGACCTTCTTGTAGATAAGTATCTTATATGGAAACCTGAAAAGAGGTGACAAGTTGGGAAAGGGCAGCTCTGTTACCCCTGCCAGTGTTTGGGGTTGCATCATACAAAGAGGAGGAAGACAGATGCCTGCAGCAAATATGCTTGCAGATTTTTGCTCAAGCAAGTAGTCTGGCTGATGTTACTCACACTAATGGTGCTCTGAGGACCAGATAGCATCCTTTTTATTGAATCAAGAAAGCACTGGGTGCCAAAAAAGGATTTGTTGTTTTGCTTGTGAGTAAGAAGTTATGTCATTCTCCCCCATGAGAAGGAAATACATCATGGTTTCACTTGGTCCATCTGCCACTTCCTTTAAGGTGTGCTCTTATCTCCCATGGGTGAGGGCCTGGAAATGCTCTGCACTTTGGCACACATAGAAACAAGATATCTTATTGAGAATAAGCACAGACTTTTCTCTAAACTGCTCAGAAGTGGAGGTATGTTGGATGAAGAAAAATAAACTTTCTGTGCAACTGTAATTTTCCATTTAGTTTGTGAAGGCAACTTCTTCAATAATTTGTGGTCCAGATTACCGAAAGCAATTAAAAAGAGCTACAAACCATATAATAGCATGTAGATCCACTAGCTGACTCACATTTTCTCTGAAAAAGTAATTTCATGAATAGAATTTGGTTGGAAGGAGATCCCTCTGAGCTTACGGCAACTTCAGTGTTAGGGATGATGTCTTAATTTTAGTTGTAGTCCCTTCCTTAACTTCAGATCCAATTACAGACAGTCTGCTTAACAACCATGCATCTCTTCATGCTCTCTTCATGCTGAGAGCAGTACTGCCTTCCTACCATATGTGGTGGAAAGATGTCATTTTGAATGCCAGTGAAGGACTCAACACTGCCTGCTGTGTTTTGGGAAGCATGTTCCTCAGGAAGAAGTAGGTGACCTCCAGCCCTGCCAGCCACATGTGGAGCACAGTGCATTTGCTCTGCAGGGACATGAGGATGGTAAGAAACATGGGCTCTGGCTGAAGACTTACAGACCTGCTGCTGGCAGAGGTCCAGACAAACCTTATTTATGGTTCAGCTCCACATCTGAAGGCCACTACTTTTACAGTTTCTACCTGCAGTATTTCACCAGTGTAGTGATTGAGAATTTCTATTTAAACAGGAGAGACAAATGACCAGAGTGCTTCAGATCCACATAAAGATTTAAATACTATGCCCTGGAAAGCAGGATTTTCTCTGAGTGCCACAGGTTCTGTGCAGAACATCTGTGTCCCTGGAGGATGGCACCTGCTGCAATGCTTCTGAAGTACAAGCTATTAGTGACAATTCCAGTTTCCAGAGGGAAAATCCTTGTTCCCAGTCCACCTGTGGGAGTCAGATCTTGGTTACAACACTTTAGAGTGATGTATGCTACATGGTAGAGGAAGGAAACCCTTCTGCAGAACTGTAGTCTCAGACAATGTGCAGGCTCTGCCACTGTGCAATTACTGCAGTGATTCTGTCTATCCTTGGCAAAGTCTTTGCCAGTGTTTACTGCAATACAAGTAAATCAAAAAACTCTTCCCTCTCTAATTAAAAAACCAATTTAGCATGATGGCAAGTGAATGCACATAAGACATAGAGTTATATAGTGTTGAGATTTTGACCTTGAAACATGAGATTAAAAATTGCACTTGTCTTCAAAAGTCACATTGTTGTCTGCATGCAATATGTATTTGAAGCAGTTTCAGAAATATTAACCACATTTACAGAAATGAAACACCATATGCAATATGTATTTAAAGCAGTTTCAGAAATATTAACCACATTTACAGAAATGAAACACCATATGCAATATGTATTTAAAGCAGTTTCAGAAATATTAACCACATTTACAGAAATGAAACACCATATGCAATATGTATTTAAAGCAGTTTCAGAAATATTAACCACATTTACAGAAATGAAACACCATATGCAATATGTATTTAAAGCAGTTTCAGAAATATTAACCACATTTACAGAAATGAAACACCATATGCAATATGTATTTAAAGCAGTTTCAGAAATATTAACCACATTTACAGAAATGAAACACCATATGCAATATGTATTTAAAGCAGTTTCAGAAATATTAACCACATTTACAGAAATGAAACACCATATGCAATATGTATTTAAAGCAGTTTCAGAAATATTAACCACATTTACAGAAATGAAACACCATATGCAATATGTATTTAAAGCAGTTTCAGAAATATTAACCACATTTACAGAAATGAAACACCATATGCAATATGTATTTAAAGCAGTTTCAGAAATATTAACCACATTTACAGAAATAAAATACCATAGTCAAATGTTTACACGCATGCTAAAATCTATGGTAAATAACAGTCTAGCTAAAGAAAATTAAACTTTTTAAATTTAAAAATTATATTTTTAAATAAGAAAATACTGCAGTGTTTCTACTGTGTAGATCCCCAGACGTGCATGGATTTTGGCATAGCAGAAGCCCCCCAGCACAGCACCTCTGAACATCCCCTGGAAGACCATGCAGCACTGTGCCCCTGCTCTGCCTGCCGAGGTCCTGCCCTCCCAGGCTGTGTCAGTAGCTCTAATGCTGCTCTCTCCATTGCCATCTTTGTTATTTTGCAACAGGCCTTTGTATCAAAAGTTATCAGCAAACCCATGAAGCCAGTGGTGCTGCCCAGCTGCCCAGCTGCCATCAGCTGGTCTGATAACAGCCCCCTGGCTCCAAGAGCTTGTTAAGGAAACTTTCCTGCCTGACCACTGAGATGCCACTCTGGCAGTTGCACACCCACCACCAGAGATTTTCAGTGCTGGGACCGAAGCCCCTTCGCAGCAGGTGGCTCCAGTGACCCAAAGGGTGCACCTCTGACTCCCTGCACATCCCACTCTCATGCAGTCAGACCAGATTTCCTTAGCAGCTTGATTCCGGATCTCCCATAGCAGTGTCTCAGAGCTCTGATTTTTTTCAGTAATTTAATAGTGGTACAACAGAGTAACAGAGCTGTTCAGGGTCAGAGGGACCCTGAACAAAGAAAACCCATGGCTTTTATACCTTGTCAGTCTATGTGGGCGCTACTCTGGGTTCCTCCTTGCTGACCCCTTGACTCCTACTGTCTCTGAGTCTCTCTGAGTGTCTGGTCACCTGGCTGACCACAGGTCCCCTGCCCTAACTGCCTGCATTGAATGTGTTCCTCAATAGACTCAGCTGGAAGCTACCCCTCAAGCAAAAGTCACCTACAGAGATCCCCAATGGCACAAAAATGTGTTTCTGGAAGACCTCTGATAAAATGTTCAATTTTCTTTCAGACTGGGTAAAAATTAGTAAGAAAAACTTAGAACAGTGCTACAGGCACATGGAATTGTGCTAAAGATATGAAGTGTTTGTATTACACATATGAGATAAAGAGCAAACGTAAAAATAAATTAAGAACGTATGAATATATATATTATATGAATAAAATCTTTATTATTTATAATAGACAATAAAGATATGCTATTTAAACAGGATTTATTTAACATTTATACAACATTCCCTTACATGTGTCCTTTGCAGCATTTCTACTATGTCAAATACTTGTGCTTACTCAACAAATTGACTTTCTTTCTGTAGACAACCTAGAACATATCTACATGAAAATATGGACACATATCTTCCACAGTAGCAAAAAGCAAAGGAAAACAAACCTAAGCCCATTACAACTGACATTCGCTCTTAAAGAGTAGCAAGAAGTCTGCAAATGTGGCATATTTAAAACAGGACTCCATAAACAGCCAAAAATAAATAACAAAAGCAAAATGAAGAAAATAAATTTGTTTCTGTCATTCTCGCCAAGCTGAATTCAGTAAAAGCTTGCAGAGACATGAAGTTACCAATTCTAAGAGTAATTGGTACTTTGTAGGAATTAACTCTTAAAATCCCATTTTTAGTAGTAGAGCTACACACACACAAGTTCAGCATTTATTTTTACCTGAAATGCTACATTGTTGTCAAAACCTGCTACTTCTCTCAAGGTGGCTTTTAAAAATAACCAGAATACCAAATGCATTATTAGACTTGTACTTCTCTCTTTCTTTCTGAGCTAAAACAATTTGCATTTTTTTATGGAAAGAAAATTCAATTCTTAATAAAAAGATACTTTAAAAACAGAACTACAGTTAAAGAGAGAGTGAACAAAAGAATCAATGTCTGGCCAAGGTGATCTTGCAGTTGATTCCATTGCAGCTGAGTCTTAATGGGAACACCCTCCCTCCAGCAAAGCTAGCTGGGGTGAGCAAGGTGCACACCAGCATCCACCTGGGAGTGCCTGAGCAGTGAATGAGACTGGGGAATTCCTGCCCCCCTACACCACCACCACAAGGGCAAAAGAGATAGACACACCTCTTAAATACAGGATATCATTTTAAAAATATTAGACACTTTGTTATAAGTAGTGAAGCACCGTAATCAAAAGATGCAAATAGATCAAGACTCCAGGTCCAGCCAACGGCTGCAAAGATGGTTAAGGGACTGGAACATCTTTCTTAAAACTCTTGACAGAGAGGTTTGGGCCTTTTCAGCCCCAAGAAGAGACAACTGAGAGGGGACCTCATCAATGTCTATCAGCATTTGAAGGGAGGGTGTCAAGAGAATGGAGGAGGCTCTTCTCAGTGGTGCCAACAATAGGACAAGAGGCAATGGGCAGAAACTGGTGCACAGGAAGCTCCATCTGAACATGAGGAAGAACTTCTTCGCTGTGTGAGCGACCATGCAGTGGAACAGATTGCCCAGAGACCTTGTGGAGTCTCCCTCACTGTAGGTGAGCAGGGAGGTTGGACCAGATAACCCACTGAGGTCTGGTCCCTTCCAGCCTTACCAATTCTGTGATTCTGTGATTCTAAGAGAAAATCAACAAAGAACTATAAAACACAGAAATATAAGGACTGAACTAAAAGTAAAATCTTTTAAAAATAAATAGGAATGTAGCTAAACACATTTTGGGCAACAAAGAACAAAAACCTCTCCGGTTTTATAAAAAGAATGTAGACAGGTACCACAAAGAGCAAAATCCTGTACTCATCCCATCTCTCCCCTCTGTGACCTAGTCACAGTAGGTTGCATGAACATCAAAGATGTTGAAATGTATTGCTTCTCTTTCTGCATTAGCTGTTCATTGTCCTATTTAACTCTCCAGCAAGTCATTCACAAAAACTTACTACCAGAACTACTGTTTCATGAACATAACTCAAAGTCCTGAGACTGATAATAAGCTCTTTAGATTAGTTAAGGATCGGAGATAAATATCTCTGTAGTTCCAAATAGCTCAGTAATTAATTTGAAAAGTACATAGGAAGTTCAGACAAAGTTATATTTTTATTTTCTAAGCACACTGTGTTGAAACAATCTTATTTTTGTTTGATAGCTTCTACAAATTTATGACTATGTGAGAAGGTTTCTGTTCAAAAACTCCCTCTAATCTCCATAATTATAGTGAAACATTATGAGTCACACAGCCAAAGGTGAATAAAAAGACATTAATTAATTAATTAATTCATTCATTCACATTGTTGTTGTTATTGAGACATTTTTAAGACCACCATGGTATTTTGGGGCCTGAATTATTATTTTTGAATTCCTGGAATTGATGGCAGCAACACGTTTATGGAAAGGAGATGGTTTTTCTTAGAGATCTTGCAGAAATGGATTAATCCAAGACTACAATACACTTGGAACTCCTATAATGCAGTATCTAAATGTAAATGTATTACTAACCAGTAATTGATGCAACTTATTCAATATCCTGCGAACTGCTGTGTCCATTCAGCACTTAGAGAAGACACATTAAGACCAAGAAGCTCAGACAAAGTGTTCTTCATCAGGCTGGTTTTTATTTTATAGATGTGCTGCAAAGTGTGCTGGTCTCCCTTTGGACTGGGAGGAGAATCCGACCCGCAGCACTGAGGTTGCTGGGCGCTGGGACTCTTGTTTGCTCAGCCCTGCCCTGCTGTACTTGTGCTGGTGATATGGTCTGGGCAGTACCTACAGGAAGGAAATGCAAACCTGAGAGCAGACACGAGGCGCTGCTCTCACCCGAGCCCAGCCAAACACAAGACCTTGCTGGAGTCGATGGTAAAAGGACGTGACTTTGTGCCTCTCTCTCTGAGTGAAACCTTTGAGCTCGTGGTTGGGCTCCTCGAGAGGAAGTCTGTCCTGTTGTCTTTGAGCATTAGACTAACCCTTGAATGCACAGCATTTAGTTTCAGCTTAGCTGGGCTTGGATCTTTGGGGTCTAGGATGGATATTGGTATCAGCAGCCAAGGCCAGCACTACAGCACCTCCTCTCAAGGGCACTGTTAAAGGCACTGGCTCATTCTCTGGCTGCACTGACCTTGAGATGCAAAAAGGCAGAGATATCTCTGAACTGATGAATTTACCCTGATGACTGTCCTTATAACTTGAAAGGTAATGAGACAGATGCACACTTGAGGCTTTAAGGTAGGATATGAGAGAGGGCATTAAGTCATGGAGTTTCCATAAATGTCAAGCAGAGGTGTATGTTCAGGGAGGAATTTCCATATAAGTCACAAGGGAGACAGAGAAAGAACTAAAATGGTTGCACTGCAATCTTTGGAAGTACAGAAGTGAACACAAAGTACATACACTGATAGCCCAATACCACAGTTATTTAGTCACAGGAATAGTCCCTTGAGGTCCTAGCTTGTGTATGGCGTGCCAACAAAAGCTGATCATCCATCGCTGGCAGAAGTTAAAATTATGTGGTATTTTTGACATTTTCTATTCTAAGCACAGGAATTAGTACTTTAAATAGTGTTCACTGTAGGTGGTTGCAACGTAAAATGTGCACCCTCCTCTCTTGCAGACCATAGGCCTCATCCTCTAATGGCTCGTCCATGTGACTAGGTCTTGATTACCAAAGTAGGTAACTGAAATAAGTGAGATTCTTTATGCTTGGCTTGGCTTCTAATGCATTTAGAATTCCTTCCAATAGCTAAAGGTCAGTCTCAACATCAATTCAGTTTTATCAGGTGAGCCATGTAATTTGAAGTGAAATTTGACTCTGAAGTGAAATTGCCAGAACCCTAGAAAGTTCAACTCCAATTTTGTCACTTCTTTGGAAGTTTGTAATACTTTCAGTGGAAGGCACAGCTGCAACCAGACCTCATGGTCCTGCTGAGATGAGAGGTAACACAACTGATTTGTGGCAATTTTTCCAGCAGGGATCACACTTAGGGCCACCTGGAAGCTCCTCTGAAAAGAATGTGTGCTAAAATGAACCCCAAGTTTGATATTTAGACATAAAGTACCTTCATTGCATGTTAAAATCAATGCAAATATACAGTCCCTTGCTATCTATTCCTACCCTTGTCAAAGGCTTCAAGGAAGCTAATTAAATGTTGTAAATGCAGACATCATTTAGGGAAATGTACTCTGGGAACTCAGCTATCAGTAAAAATTCCTGATGAGCTGAAGTTCGCTGCTCCTCTTGCTATTACATTTGCTGTTACAAATATTTACGAGAAGTGCTGTGCTCAAGGGAACACTTGGTATCTTATCAGGCTCTGAAAGTTCCACCCTGTGATGTAAAGCAGTGTCAGTATGAATACTGTCTGCATGGGGAAGAGAAGAGCTAAAACCAAGGGGAAAATGAGCCACAATTGACTTATCCCTGCTCAGGGAAAGAACATCTTTTTTTAACCTATCCCAGGACAACAAGCTGGTTGGTTATAAACTATAAACCTTGACTAGTTTTGTCTTCACTGGTCAAGCTCGGCATTGCTGAGGTTTGTACCAGCATGGCAACAATAAATACTGCCCTTTAGAGGAGTCGTCAGACTTGAGATGAGGGTGTTGGACTGATATTCCATCATGTTGCTGGTTTTACACAGCCATGGCAAAGGGAGAATCAGGTAGCAGCAGAAAATCATTCTGTAGTTACAGCTGGGAGGTTGGGAGGGAGGGACACAAAGAGCATCAGTTTCCAGTCATCTGTGCTGGTTTTTGAAAATTGTTTTCATTCAAAGGACAGTTTTTCAGGTTCCGAGCTGAGGGACATGGGACTTCCCAGGCACTTGAGATTTGTCTATATGGTCCACTGAATTTCAGTTTGCCTTTACTTTGTAAGTTAGGCACCATTAAAATATTTCATAGATCATATTCACAAAATGTGTATTATGATACTAGTTTTTAATTAAGAAATTGAGAACAAGATATAACAAAAAGTTGAAACAGTGCTGGGCTTTTTTTCTCAAGCACAGAGCAAAATTCATTCCCAAAGCTCTAAGCCTTTATTCCTGACCCAGCTATCAGGACCAGCAAAAACACTCAGAAGGGCAAATCCAGAAGGTGAGGAGGTGAAGCAGAGAGCTGCAGTACTAGGGACTTCCCTTCAAGAGAAGGCTAAGCACAGGGCTGACTTTGAGCACCTGCCCCAGCTCTGGGGCTTGGATGTCTGCAGGAAAGTGTTTGTCCGTACACCTGGGAGCCAGAGCCATGGATCCTGCCCAAGATGTGAGGGGATTTCCTGACTGTGATTTCTGATAAGAGAAAGAGAATGAAGAGCACCTAAGTCCTGCTTCAGTTTGAAGGAGGAATCTTGGCATCTGGGCTCTGCTCCTGAGCTTATTTCTGATTTTCATGCAGTGACTGCTATATGTAATAGTTCAGGCAGCAGAATCTGTGATCACAGTGATAAACAAGACCCTAGAGACTAGTTTGTGCCAATTTCAGTTTCCTACAGGTGGGCACATACATCCAGATGATAGACTCCTCTAAGACCATCTGCATTTACATACGTGTCTGAATAAAAAAAAAGAAGCATCAGTCTGCCAGCTTGATGGTTATTTCATGTCATAATACTATCATGCTTTGTAAAAAGACTATAGATGAGAGAAGACTTGCATTTCAATTTTAGATTTTACACAGTGTTATATATTTTGAGCTGTGCAATTTTGGTCATGTCTATATAGGTATTGAGTTATGAATGCAAGAGGTAAAAAATTGTTTCTTCTGCATTTAAGAGGAAAAAGATGTAATTTTGAAATATGCAGTTTATAACTTTTAATGCATATGCCACCCTCAGACGTAATGAGAATTAGTTACAGGACACCGTCATCCTGAAAGGAAGGGAATATCTCCATGCTACAGTATGGAGCTCAAGTTTTAATCTTCTTTGGAGGTCTTGCATGTAGAGTAAACACAAGTAATCTCTAGAATATGCATTGTTTATTCCAGAAGAGCCACTTGGTTCCATTATGTCATTGCTTGCAAGAAGAAAAAGGAAAACTAAAATCTATCATCTTGACCTGTGCAAGTTTAGTAGCTGCAGAGTTCAACAGTGTTAGCTCAGCACCTAACAGGGGCCAGGACCTGGCAGCAGCAAATCGTGGAACTTCTCAGCAGGCCTCTTGTGTCAGTGGTGCAGAAGGCAAGCCAGTGTGGTCTGCCTGTGTGCAGTGGGAGAGGTCACCCTGCCACGCCTGGGGACAGAGGCTGAGAGTGCCGCATGTGCGAGGCAACTTCTGCAGGGATGGGGCTGACCAAGACCTTCGAGGAGATCCTACAGGAATGAAGGTGGGCACGTGCTGTTCATTAGTCAGATGTGCTGCTGATTCAGCTTCCTCCTGCTTTGAGGGTTGCCACACCCAGCAACAAATGAAACCAGTTTAGGAGACATCTGTCCAAGCTCTGGTGAGCTGCAAGGCGGCATCACTGTCACTACAAGCCAAGAATGAGGTACCACGTGGGTAAAGGGCTGCTGGAGGTGGTGGCTAGGCTGAGACACAACACTGGCTAGGAGAATTACATCAATGTAATGGACATGGAGTACTCTGAGGATAGTCAAACACAGAAGCTGGAGATATAGGAGAGCACCAACAGGGAAGGACCGTGCCCCTCAGTGGGGTGAAAATGGTTTGTGAACTTCCCGAAGAAAGAACAGAGTCCATGTCGTCCATATCTTCCAGCAGATGGGCAATTCATAACGACTGCTTCAAGGAAGGAAGCAAGCAGGAAGTGTTTCTGCCTCTAAGACATTGTGGGGGAACCTTTTTAGGTACCTCTCCTGAGCTTCTGGTCATTTGTTTTCTGCTACTTCAGACAGGAGAACTGATCCAACTGAGAATTAAGATAAGCAGGTCAAAACCAAAGAGCATGTTCTGGGAACAGGGATGATTCAGGTAAGGTTTCATCATCCCAGGCACAGCACACACAGGCCAGTTAGAAAGCTGTATCTCCTGGACAGGAGAACAGGGCCGCACAAATGATGTAGCTTCTCCCACTCTGGCCATCAAGCATTAGTACTGTGAACTACTGGATACCTCTGCCTTCCCTTTTTTATTTGGAACTAGCTAAACAATCAGTGCCATGCTTTAGTCCTATCCCAACAGATACCTACATGGTTTACCTCTCCCTCTTATGCCCTCTACCATGACGTCTCTTGTTTTGGAGACAAAAATGTTTTGTTTTGGCTCACAAAAATGTGCTCATCTGCTTTTCTTGGTTTGTGCTTCTTTGTCTAGGTACCCTCTCCCCAGCACATTTCTCACACCATTGTATAAAGACGAATTATCTCAGTGTGAACTGGGGTATCAAGAGTAGAAAGGGCAAAGTTACCAAAAGAGAGGAAGAGATGTCAAAGGAAGGTTTGAAGAACACCTTAAATGGAAGGAATATGGGGTCCTTTAACACTTAATATGTTCTCAAGGCTATGAGAACTACAGAGATTTGACTTAATAATTTGAGACTGAATTGTTTGTATAGAAGGGTAAAGTGTTTCAGAAAGAATTGTCAGGAAAATAGAACTGTCAGGAAAAAAAGTGAAATGTTGATGGGCATGCATGTACATATTTTAAAGTGCTGGGTACAAGAGATAGCAATGATCTAAATATCTGGTCGTTATACCATGATGAGAATCCACAGTCCTCACAAAGGAAAAGAGGAAAAAGTAAAAAAAATTATAGTGGACTTGGAAAAAGCAGACTTCCATAAAATAAGATTATTGATAGGAAGAATTTCATAAGAAACAAACCAAAGAAAAGCATTAACAGGAATGACCAGCTCTCTATAAATGGACTGAATGACATACATCCCAATGCAAAAATGGTGTTAGGAAGGTTAGTAAGAATAAACTAAATCAGAGCTAATCTTTGCTAAATCAGAGCTCAGTGTTCTCAGTCTCATGAAGAAGCTCAGACAATCATAAGTAGGTTACACCACTAAACTGACTATATAGAGTAGGCATATACAGACAAAATCATAATTATGTCAGTGCAACTATCAGTGCAATGAAGATAACATGAAAATACATTATAAGTGCATTGGTAAGAGGTACATTGTTCAGGAGATACTTTTCGTAGGAACCTTTCCTCAGCAGTGTTGTAAAGTCTCACCTGGGAGAATATGGGAGCACAGGTCATGAGCAAAGGTAGAGTGGCTGAGCAGTGTACAGAGGGCATCCATGTGAATGAGCAGCTGCTGAAAGTACCACAGTGGATTAGCTATGGAAACTAAGACTGGTTATTATTTGCATTTTTTACCATCAGGGAGGTTGCAGGTATAGGTGGCTCTGCCTCACGAGAAGTAAAGGAATTAGGTCAATAGAAACTTGAGTTTCTTTTAAACGTTACTTTTCTACGCTTCTTTTGCCTCCAGTGGTACTAGCTCATTTTGATGCACATTAATTATGTTGTGAAATTATCATACCCTAGTAGTTCCATAAAAGAAATATTTTCTAAACAAAAAGAAAGGGAAAGAAGCTGACATCAAGCAGCTCCAGCTAGTTTGGGACGTGAAAGGGGTATATGGAGAGATATCAGCTGAGTTGAAACCAGGAGTAAAAGTAAATAGACAAAAAGAAAAAATTATAAAGGAGCGAGGCAGAAATGACAAAGCTGATAAATGGGAAGGGCGAAAAGGATGTGACTAATGATATGAGCAGAGTTTTTTCTGGAAAAACTGACTCATTGAACAATGATTCACACAATAAACACCTGGACATTTGGCTTTTTTTCATCGGATTTACTCAGAGAAACAGCTGGCTGAAGGACCCAGTTTCACTGCTGAGTTTCTTTTTGTGATTTTATCTGTGGCACAATGTTATGACTGTTGTAAAGCCTTAAGTGCTTCTGGACTTTGTAATGCATTTGAAATGGGAGATTTTTTTTTCTCCTGTGTGGGTACAACATGTAAGCAGTTGCTCTGCTCCTGGGAAACTCTTTCAGCCAGAGAAATTTACTGGGTATGACACACTCACCTCTGACTTTAAATAATAGGGACATTCAATTAAGCATATTAGTTAGCACATTTGTGTATTTGTACTTCAAGTAATACACTGCACTTCCCAGTAATTGAACTTACGAGCAGAGACACTAGCACTTGAAAGACAAATGCTTGACTTGTTTATATGGATTGAACTTCTGACATCATGACTTGGTTACTCTGCACTTGTCATGTGAAGGAGGGCTAAAAATGTCATTAGGATTTTGTGTATGTGAATTCGGTTCTGCCACATGAAGTCTTGCTGTTTTAAAATTACCACTTCATGTTGAAAGTACTGCTCATTCATATCCAACTAGCACACAGTTAAACTGCATGTAGGTCACTTAAAATCAACATATTTCCAAGAAAGTCAATTTCCCTCTCCTTATTATATTTATTCTGAAATCATGAACAAGGAGTTTTAGTGCTTTATTCAAAACTGGTTTTGAGCTGTGCTGTAAAGATAGCTCACTGCTAGCAGACAGCTTTGAGAAAATCTAAATCATTCTGAGTGCATGACTGAACGGAGAACACTTGTGTTTTAAAGCATGCTGAAAGCATAGCCTAGAGGTTTTTTCCTGGAGAAACAAACACTGATTTTGAGGGAGAAGTGTGATCTGAAACACAAACAGAAGGTCTAACTTTTCCCAGAACTGTACACCTTCAACCTGCGATCAATTCTAAACACTTCTTTCTTTAGATGCATAATTCAGAAAATAGTGTGCTGCACAAATAATTCAACAGTGTTCAAGAGCAATCTGACAGACTGAGGAAACTGAAAACAGGAATTAGAACCTGGATGAAAGCTAACATTTCTCAAGACAATAAAATAAACCTGTTCAAAACTTCTGAAATAAGCATGATTTTATTTAAAAGTGAGATACAGAAAGCATAGCATTTAAAAGACTGTAATTTTTTTAAAAACTTATCTTTTTTCCAAATATATTTTATTTATTATTTGTTTTACCATCATCCTTTACAGCCCAATTGATTTCAGTTCCCTTTACTGCAGGTGTCATAATGCAGAGACTAGTGGGGACTAGTTCCCTTGAAAGGCTGCAAACATAAACTGACATGAAAGATGTCACGCAAGGGAAAGGAATGATTGCATCCCTTATAAGTACTTGGAAAAGAGCCGACAGAGTGATTTGCCCAAAGTTACCCAAAGTAAATTTTTAGCAGAGCTCAGAGAGAATTTGAACTTTCCAAGTTGAGGACTGAAGACGTATTGTCATAACTAGGCTGGGTCCTTCCCATGAAAGGATCTGCTGTGAAAACCAGCCACCTTTATGTCCAGATTCTTGTTTTCTGAATTTGAATTATTCCTGCAACAAAGCAAGTAGCAAACATGCTCTCCACCCAAGGCCCATGCCCTCTCCTCTCCACCTGCTCTCCTACAGAAAGACTGTATTTCACCTGTGGCTCCAACCTGTGCCCTGCTTGTTCTCTTCTCACAGCCCGACTGAAAAAAATTAAATCAGAAAGAAAATCACAAAGGACATAAAAATATTGAAGACTGTAAATTACCTTGGAGCTACGTTGCTTCCTTACAGGGCTGCCATTTCGTACCACACCTAGTCATTAGAATCAATAATTGTCCATGCAGTTAATGTTTGAGCTGCTGAAACTCTGAGGGCAAATCTGAGGGACTGTAAACTGGATAAGCACAGACAGACATCACCAACCTGTGCAAAGGTGATTCCCACAGCTGAAAGAAAGAAGCATTTTTAGAGCAAAATAAGCTTTTCATGTTACAGGTAAGGGATGATCTAACAGACATTTCACAGAAAGATTTTAAAAGCAAGGGTTTTGCTAAAGGATTTTCAGGCAGTGTCAGCTGTCCCTGTAAAATGGATGACTGCTGTGCTAAGGCTTAATCTGGTTTATATTTGATTTGGATCAATTTCCTCTGTTTTCTCTTTGCTGAATTTGAACATCTGAAATCAATCAACTAAAGAAAATAATATTTTTTTCCATGGAACCAAATACTCATGATTGTTACTGATCTTTAACCTCCGGGAATATTCTTTGTTCTCTGAATGTTTATTATTGAAAGTCGCTGGAATATTTGTATGATGGTTATCCTAGAGATTTCTCTTCAGTCATGGGAACTGTGAGGGATTATTAGGGATATAGCACTGAGATGAAACTAAGAAATGAAGGAGAAAATATGGCTCCAGTCCTCAGCCAGATCTCAAGCTGCTTTTAGTTAAGCTGATGCTATTTTAATCCTGAAACTGCTTATTGCTGAAAACTTTTGTATGAATCTATGTATACTGGAACTCTATTCTGAGTGACAGAGGAGTACAGATTTTGGGGCTTTGGTCCTTGGCAGTGAGATGTTTCATGAGACTTCGTAAGAGTTTCCAGCCAAAAATTAATGTTCAAGGACTGATCAAGACTTGCAACAGGCACCGCAAATGCATGACATAAGGAAATTATGCTTATGTTTAAAGAGAAGGGAACATCAAAGGCACTTGTCATGCAAACTGTGAAATGGTTACATTTCCACTGCTGCATTTGGTAGTCAGATCTGGACAGGATAACCTGGCCATGAAAAAGCCACATTTAGGAATTAATTTTCCAGCATTTTCTGTCCCCTAAAGTAGGGCTGGATGTGTCCCTTCCTGAAACTTCCTCCTCTCCATAGTAGATCTTGCTCCTTCTCTTTTCCCTGAATGTAGGGTTTGGTACCCCAGACCACCCCGTAGGATTTTTCCTCCCTTTTGATGGCCTCCCCCAGTATTTTCAGCTTCCTGGTGTTCCTGCACCACTGGCTGGCAAAGGGGCACCTCCAGCTGTACCTCCTCCAGAGGGGCAGAAAAAACCCTGCAGGGAGGCCCTGGGCACAGACTGCAGCCTTACAGGATGGACAGGGCACACCTTGGGTACTCTGTCCCACCTGCCACCCCAAATTAATAAGGAATGAGTTTTTTGAACTTCCCACCTGGCTATTAAGTGCAGCTGAAACTGGCCAATATACTCAGAAGAGTGCAGCAGGAGGGGAGGGGAGAGGCTGTTGTACAGGTAGACGAACTAAAAGAATTTTCATTGACTGTGTTGCCAGAATATCAGCAAGAGTTCAAAGTGTCTTCTCCTTCTCTCTGCCCTGACTGTGCCACTTCCTCTGGCTTCAGGGAGGCTATGAAGGACCTGTTAAGGAGGCATCACAGCCAAGCAGCTACAGGGCGCTCAATTTCAGCCTTTGGTCCCTGAAAAATTTAATGATTTTCCTGATCACTTCTGGTTTCAAAAGTGTATCGTATTATTTTCTTCCAGTACCCACACAGACAGCTCCAGCCCAAGGAAAGAGCCCAGTACTTTCAAAGGGTGTAATTGCACACACAATATGACCCAGCTCAGAATGGGATTTGGATGATAAAGTCCTGTGGCATGTCCTAGAATGAATGTGTGCTGGAGAGAACAGCAGTGTGGGTAGCAATTTCTGTATTTACAGGTTCCCTTTTCGTTTAGCTATCGAGGAAAGAAAAGGAGGGTGGAAAATGGTGTGATGGGAAGCACAAGCAGGAAGGCATCTAGAGGGAGCTGTGCCTCCACACTGTGTTCTTCCCCTTGGGGGCCTCCATGGGACAGAGCTGTGGAAGGATACCTGTAGGTTTGAGCCATATAACATGAAGCACCACTGAAGATAGTAGCACAATACACCAGCTTCACCTCTTTCCAGAACTGGCCTCATGCTCTTTGTTAAAATCTAGAAGCAGTGAGGAAATAGGATTTAATTTTGAGAAAGCCATCTAGTTTTCAGGAGGATGTTAACACAAATTGCAGAAGTGTGTGCTCAACATTTCTTTGAAATTTGAGGCAGAGAGTGCTCCTTGGACTTGGAAATTTTGTTTCCAGTAGCCATGTTGTTTTAGGGGGTGCAGACACCTTAGACTTCCTTTGCCTCTGCAATCTGCAGGAAACAGATTTTTGGAACCAGAAGGCAGAGACCTCAGGATAGTCTCTGCAAGACTTTTGTCCAGTGGTTATAGCATTTCCTGTGAACGCCTCATTGCTTTCAGTACAGCAGAAATGAAAATGCGTTTGCGTGACAGAATCATTGTAACAGTGTGGTTGCACGGCTTGAGTTTTTGTTCAATCTTTGACAACTCTTTGGGGCTCTCATGTTGCATCTCTTGCACTGTTAGGCGCAGACCTGATGGTCACAGCCTTCCAGGGGCACCAGTGGTCTCGCCTCTGACGGGCAGAGCTGCACCTGCTCCTTCGGTGCTCACTCCTCAGCTCTCTCCCTGCAGCTTCAGGAAAACTCAGCTGTTGCCTTAGTTTGCAAATCGACTGGGCCAACTCTATGGGGTTAAAGTGACTGTCATCTCTTTGCAGGAGCTGAAGCAAAGCATATTCCAGTATGCTTAAGCTGTGTGGACTTCAATTTCTGCTTCTCATTCACTCGGTGAGTTTCCTTTGTTTATCTGTGAGCAAACGGCAAAGGTTGCCTGCGAGCCTCTGAGCTCCGTGGGGTGTGCCAGCCTGCAGGTCAGGCTGGCAGTGGTGCCAGCAGAGCAGCTGTAACTCTGAGTGTGGGAGTGTGTCCCCGCAACATGTGTGTGACCCCACAGGAAGCTAAGAAGACATCTCAGTCATTAGGGAAAAAAACTTCAAAAATCTTAGAAGTCACCATTTTCCTTATTGTGTCTGCTTCTGCTTCCTCTTTAGATATCCCTGTTTCCAATATTAAAGATTTAAAAATACTGCCACAAATCACCAAATTGTGAAGACATGAGTATCATGTGTTCTGCATTATAATCCATACATGTGCTGACATATTAAATGTATTCTAAGACACATAACAGCTCATAGTTTATAAACTTCCCGTTAAATATGTATCCTCATTATTTGGTCTATGTGAATCCCTTTTCAAAGGATTTTCTGGAACTGAAATATATTAATTATACTCTTTATGGACCTTATGTATTAAATTCAATAGATTTACTGATGTTTGTAAAGGCTATAGCAGTGGTGACTTCTACTTCACAATTGAAATTAACAGAAAAGATTGAAAAAATGAGTCAAATTCAAGTTCAGTAAAAAATGTCTCAGAATATGGAGACCTTGAGGGGTGAGTGAGCACCTCCTTTTCACTTCCCATATCACAAGCGGCTGCTTGTGGCAGTGCTGGCCCCCCATGAAGCCACTCTGCAAGAATTATAGCCGTCTTCAGAAGGGATGCCAATGGATATGGGCCAAGAGGTAGAACCTCTTCCCCCTTCAATTCCTGAGTAGTGATTCATGCTGTAGAAATATATTTGGAGATAATTATGGTCCACATAAAGTAATTTTAATCAACAGAAGTGATATCGTTGACTTGTTTCATAGGCTGCACTTTGAACTTGCTGGGTTTTATAGCATCAGCCTTTGCTCCTCCATGGCAGGGAACATGATAAAGAAAAATCTGTCCACAAAATGGCCCCGGGAGAAGCCTCCAGGAGCCAGGCTGTGCCAACCTGTGTGACATGGGAATAGCCATAGCAGGTCAGATTCAGGGTCCTGGCAGAGGCCAGCAGTCAGCATTTGGCAAAATATTAAAAGGTAGCTGCAAAGTGAATTTTCCTGGATGCATAACTATCAGATAGCATTTCTTGATATTCTTCTGCTGACACTAGTGTTCACTAGCACCCCTCCCTCTCCTTCCCCAGCTCTCTGCTTTTCCCATTTTCAAAAGGAGTCACAAAGCCTTGTAGGCGAGGGAGGCAGTATCTCTGGCTATTATTAGGAGGAATATGGAATTATTGAAACACCACTTGTGACACACACACACAGAGCAGTGCTTTAGGGTAAATTGTGCTGAACTTAGCTGTGTTTTTGTCATAGCCAGAATTAAGCTTTCCCTTGGTAATATGCAGACTGTGCTTTTCTGTGAGAGATTGAATGGCTGTCCCAGCAGCAACAGGATCAGATCCAGAGGAAAAGTCACGCAGCAGAGAGCACACACTCAACTCTGTGGGGTGATGGACAGGGTGGCAATGATACTCTAAATTTGTAAAGCAAAATAAATTAATTTTTACTGTGGGAGAAAAGAAATTTTACCTGTGCAGACAAATAATGGGGCCCTAGTTCTGACAGGCAGCTCCTCAGTGTTGTCAAGATAGGAGGTTGAGAGAGGGAATTTGGGGGAGCTTGGTCTGGCCTTTGAAGAAACAGGTCAATTATCTGAACCACAGTGTGAATTTTCTTGTGTGCAAATGCTCCCCTGAGAGGCTGATTTTTGCTTTGCTTTTTTGTTTGGAAGCAAGAACAGCCCTGAAATATTAGGGCAGGAGTGTGGAGGTCTATGGGCATTGGGGAGTGTGTGATAATAAAACTCATAAAAATTTGGCAGAAAAAACCATTATGTTAAGACACTGCTAGCCATTAGGAAGAGAACAGAGGCTGAGACAGATTTGTATGACATTTTTGCCATCAGGTAAAAGCCAAAGATCAGAAGGACATGTTTGTTCTCTTTGTGGTTTGCATTCACTTGCAATTGATGTGAAGGCACAGGGCTCAAGTGGCTTGCCCAGATGGCTGTGGCATAGGGGGGTGGCATAGGGGAACCAGGGAGGGCCACCTCATTCCCATACAAAAAAAAGATTTGAATTTACTGGGGAAATTACGAAAGGTGAGCCACAGCTCCTCCCCATCCCCAGATGTGATGTTCGGTTTCCAGATACACTTGTTGTCACAGGATTTTGTGGCTTCTGGATGGGATGTGGATGGTCCTGCTGGGGACACAGAGGTGATCCAGCAATAATTTTATGAATTCCCTTTTTGCTCTTAGTCTACATTCATCTATTTTATTCTTCTGTTTGCTCTTGAAAGCAGATCCAATCTCATTTAATTATATAGTGGTCAGAAAAGGTCAGGGCACAAGTCTTTGTTCTCAAATTAATTAATAAATCAAACTTCTTTTAAAAATTACGTACACTAAAGAAGCTGGAGATGTTCAGTGCAAACCTGTAGGAGTCTCTACCATTCTTCTATAGCAAAATAACTTGCAGGAGGCTCAGTGATGGAGAGCTGCTGTTTGTGTGTGGTGATAGCAGACATCCCTCATCTGCTTTCCTTCATCCCTCTCTCTCTCTCACACAGGCTATGTGGCTTAATCTGGAGGGCCTGCTTGTAAGTGGGCCTCTGAAGGACACGGACTTCTCTGTTCAAGAAGGAGGGGGTCCACGCATCCTTCACCAGGTGATCAAGTGTCTCGTGTTATCCACCCCGGTCAAAAACCCCATAGCCTGCACACAGAGACCACATACAGAGCGTAGTCCTCTGTGCTGGTGGGAAGAACAGTCCCCTGAGAGGATCTGAAATTAATTTTTAATTCCTCTCTCTGGGAATTCAAGAGTCTACATGCAAAGAGCAGGAGACAACCCCCCCAAACACATTTTTAAGAGAATATTCAAAGACAGGGATTAATAAAATCGGCAT
>NW_008237244.1:5041591-5053904 GCF_000691975.1 Corvus brachyrhynchos
TCCTAGAGAATTTCTTTCCATGTAACTTGTGTCATCATTTTCCTTTGACTCTGAGGTTTTCCTCCCAAAGCCATAACCACAGAAGGACAGATCCAGCTCCCAGGCAAATGGAGGATGTGTGTCATTTTTTTCCATTCCTGTGCTCAGACAAAGCCCTGTCCTAAGCAGACGTTTGCTTTGGAAACAAGCTGCAGTTGGGATTTCTTGCAGCATTCAGGAAATAATGTGAAAACTCCTCTGTTGAGGATCAGACAAGAGCAGATTTGTTTGAGCAGACTCTGGAATATCATTCTCCCAGCCAAACACACTGTTTGCAATAGATTTTAAAAGTCACAAAGGCATGAAATTATTTTTATTATGGTGAAAATGCAGAAAAAAAGAGATGATTTTTCCCTCTGTTTTTTTTTGCCATTGTAGTTCACACTTGAGCCACCTGCTGTGAGTTTCAGAATATCTGGTGAAAAAGCTGGAATTATTGACATCGAGCCGAAGTCAGGCATCCTGTATATCAATGGGTCTCTGGACTGGGAGACCAAACAAGTGCACAAGCTGCAGGTAAAAACTCAATGAAAAATAGGAAGGGAGAAGTATTCACATTCACCCTCTTTTGGTAAACCTGATATTAATAGAAACCTGTTGAAATTCCGAATTCTTTGTTTTGCCTAAGTTTACAGGCAGCTTTTTCATTTTTAATATCAAGATTTGCTGGAAGACACACGGTTTTGTAGTTCTGAAAGACTGAACAGGAAAATGCTCCTTTGCAGAGGAAGGCGATGTTGAGAAAACAAAAATTGTGATGCCAGCACCAACCCTTTACCTCTCCTAATATGATGGAAATACTTGACTGAAGTAAAATCTAGCCTCATGAATGAGTTTCTCTTGTTATTCCTGAAGACTGATAAGGTGAATTCCATGTCTGGAGTGGAAAAATAAACTGATGTAATCATATAGAAAGCTTGTAATATATCTGGTGACAAACTGAGATTAGCTCAGTTGGTTAGAGCATGGTGCTAATAATGGTTTAATCCCTGTATGGGCCATTCATTTCAGGGTTGGACTTGATGATCCTTGTGGGTCACTTCCAACTCAGAATATTCTGTGACTCTGTGAAACAGTGTGAGTAAAAGACATTTAGGCAGAGAGGCACAGATCTAACCTCTGTCAGATAACAGCAGAAAGATGTTTGGCAGATGTTAGACTCTAAGGGACAAAAGAACTTTGTGCGCTATTACACCCTTTTCATGAGGATCTCACTGGTGTAAACACTACTGAGAATGGGGCAGTGGATAGACAGTCTTTGGGTCTCAGTATAGCCTTGTGCTCTTAAACTATGTCCAAAATGATATTGTCTTTTTCTGAGGCACTAGCAGCTGAGAAGTAGATGATCATGAGAGGATCAATATCTGAACAGACAAAGTACATGATGATTCTTTTAGCTAGACTTAGCTGTCTTTCTAAAAGTCTAACACGTCAGGTTTCATGGTTTCATGGTCTCAGCTCTAAAGCACCCTTGGATTGGAATTAGAGAGGACAATTTTCTAGACCCAGAGGTTAATAACTCTAAGCATGTGGATCATTTATAAACAAGAAGTGATGACAAAACAAAACAATTATACTTGGTTATGCATAAATAATCATTATTTTATCTATTATGTGCAAACAAAATGAAGTGTGACAGATATACACTTGGTGCTTTAAAGAAGGCTGTAAAATGAGTTGAATTGTTTGGAAAAAAGTAATTAGAAATAAGAATTGATTTTTCTTTACTAACCCTTATAGCAAGCTATTTACTTGATATATAATAGCAATTAGTTATAAATGCTATATCATGTTGAGTTTTCTCCTTGTTTGTTAGAAAGTATATATTTCTGTTTAAAGAAAAACATGAATTCTAAGCTGTGCAAAAATACAAGTAGTCTGCTGAAACTGGAAGTGGGAAATTGTCCTCTGAAAGGGGTCATCAGAAGCAGGAGTGGGTTATTTTTTTTTTTTTTTGTTGGCATTATATACTGTGGCAAAATTTTGTCAGGGAGCTACAGTGGCAAATTTGTCCTTGTATGTGGAACTACCCAGTGATGGCTCTCACCAGATTTCAATCACAGTGAGAATGACCTGGCATTTGACATCCTGATATTAATTTATGCCTTTTAACTTATCTGCATGAAAATATTTCTTTGCTGTTCCTTTTTTTTTCAAATCAGGTGGAAAGTCTGGATGAAAGTGGAACCGTAGTTAAAGGTCCAAATGCTGTTACGATATATGTGGAGGATATCAATGACAACCCACCAGAATTTAACCAGACAAAGTACTCTGGAGTAGTGAGGCAGAACTCCCGTCCAGGTAATTATCACCATAAATAAATATTATAATAATATTATAGGTAATAGGAAGGTAGCTAAATTAAGCAGGAAGGTAAAGTGGGTGCTATATAAGATGGAAAATGATCCATTTTCCTTCCCATAGGACTGTACAAAATCAGGATGAAAGCCTCTGTAATATAATGAAAGGGCAAAGAGGTGACCACTATGTGGTGTAAATGGATGAGTGCAATCAGAAATATATTTTAGTACTTTTTGCAAGTATCACTTAACAGGTAAATATTGCTGCTCTCTCCGTTGCACTGAAAACAACTCCCTTATGCTAGAAGGGGTTTAAAATTTAAAGGCTACCAAACACTATACAGAAAGGGAATGCTAAGACTATGTGAATCTTTACATATCTGTGAAATAAAGTGCCAGGGTAGATATGGGGTATGTGCTCACCATGACTGATGCTTCTTAGAACATGAGCTGAACCTTAGCAGTTAGAAGTCTTAGATTATGGATTGCAGTGATCCAGTCCAGGAATTATGCAAGTATCAAAGAGCAGTTTGAGATGTCTTGGAAATTAAACTAAGGACTCATACAGCTGTTATCGCTGTAACTATGGACTCAAGAAGAAACTTTTGCTAAAGAATGTGCACATAAACCTCCACGGGGTCAGAAAATCATTCTGAAACACCTTACTGTATTCTTAACTGCATCCAAGTCAAAAAGATTTTGAATGTTGCACTGGTGCTCAAAAGGTAAAAGTTGAGTTACATTACTGTGTATTTCCACTTTTTTTTCACTGTATGATTGTTCTTTAATTATATCTGTGTTTCAGGCTGTATGCCACTTTTATCAAGGTGCTTTGGATTAAAGTGATTTGTGTAAGAACTACAAAGTGGCCTTAAAGAGAGACACCAGTGATCTTAATTCTGGGTTCAGGCACTCTTGTGTGATAGATAGCTCTATGCTGATTTAACTCTGTCACCTTCTTCATCAACTGGTCTTCACACCTATTGTGATCCTACTAATCAGAGCTGGTGGAGGGTTGATTGTGGGATGGCATACAGCAGTGTAACCTCTACATATGGCTTCCCGTGAGAGATGCATTACGGAACAATGGTAGCTCCCCGTAAGTTGCCTTCCTGGCTTGAGAGGTCTGCTTGAATGGATTATCTGTTGGGGTTCAGTCTCCTCTTTTACCACTGTTACTTCTCCAACCCAAACAGGCAAGCCCTTCATGTATGTCCATGCCACTGACCGCGATGATCCTACAACTCCCCATGCACATCTGTCATACAGCATTCTCCATCATTTTCCCAACCCTTATGAAGAAATGCTATTCCAGATTGATAGTGTAACTGGAGCAATCTCACCAAGCAGGACAGGTATGTAAAAAGATTCTTGCTTGCAAAGAGCAAGCATGAGTTCTGGGGTGTGCATAGCAACAAAAAAACGCCACAGGTCTGATGCTACATTCTGAATAAATGTGGTGAGTGGGACACTCTCCACTAAAGCCCTGGTTTTGGCGAACTTGTTTTTTGTCTCACGAAATTCAAGGGAAGCTAGCAGAAATGGAGATTGAGATTTAAAAGTACACTGAGAAGAGAGACAGATCCTCTGGCCTTCACTGTGAGATATCTTGGAATTAATTCTCTGCCTTGAAATCTAGAAACCCAAAAGCAGTAACATGAAAAATGCAGAGAAAACTCAGCTGGCCATGTGATCCCAACTAAATTGCAATGATTTAGAAACACCCATCTACTCTGTGGGCTGAACAAGTGCCTAAGTGGGGTGAGGGCTGTTCAGTGATGCGTCTGCACAAAATGAGACCACAGCACAGAGGCCCCATATGATTACATCCACATGATGCTATGCAGCATTGTTCAGAGGAGCCAGAGGAAGTGGTTTGCTGAGATTTGTCACAAAGGACCATCTAAGGAGTCAGTCTGAAGCAGTTAAAGAACCACAGTGCATGTTGGAGGCAACGGGCAGATGAACAACCCCCACAGCCTCTGTGTCATTTCTCTTGACTCTTTGCTCTGTCTCTAGGCTCTTATTACTTGGATCCTCAAAAGCAGGACACCTTCACGCTTGTTGTCTCTGTGAAGGACATGGCAGGGACGACAACAAATGCTTTCACCAGCAGTGTTGATGTGATCATCACTGTGAGGGAGAGCCTGTGGAAAGCTCCCCCCACCATCCACATCAAAGAAAACTCAACCCAGGCCCACCCTGTCAACATCAGCAAGGTAGGTTCCTTGACCACACTCCCTGAACAACTTCTTGTGACACACAATTGTTTCCTCCCCACTAACTGTGAAGGTGTCCTCACTGCATTCAACACCAGGTTCTTCAGAAGGACTTTGACACCTCACAGTTATTTTTTTTAACATGGCATCCTGTGGAAATGATTGTTAGTGGAGGTCTCATTGACTTTTTGTTAGTATGAAAGTTAATAGTTTGAAGGTGCCTGAGATACAGTCAATATGAACACTAGAGTGACTGATCTTGTTTGGGAGCATAATCCAGTCCCAGGTCCTCCAGGCTTTGAGCAAACCACGAGTTTGTTGGAACTTATTTTGAGGTTACTTCTTCCACCTGCAGAAGAGTGGGGCAGGGGACCAGCTCCACAACAGCCCTGCTGTAGGCAGTCCCCCACACTCAGGGACACCTGCTGTGACCAGTTTTGTATCATGCAGCACAATTTCTACATCAAAAGTACCTAGAAAAGACTGAAACACCCTCCTTCACATCCTGCATTCCCACAGTATTCCTCTTTTTACAGTTCAAGCACAAAATATTTTGCTGATAACTGTAGACCAATAGCAGTCAATACATGAGTACATATTAACTAACAGTCCAACAGCCTTTCAGAAATACTTGACTTTGAAAAATGCCTTGGCAATGACACCCCCAATGCTGTCACCCTCGAACATGGCAGGATTCCATGGACCCTGTTCACAAGAGTAACTGGCTTGGTGCTATTCCCACTGGCCTCAGTGACAGCCCAAGGAAGTCCAGAGCAAAAACAGGTGGAAGGAAGACTAATGTGGAAGGGTGCACCCATTTTGGAGTGACTTGTATATAAATTTAGTGTGGTAGTCAATGGCATGTTGTTTCTGCCTAGGGGAAAATGAAATGCAGTTGCTGCTATATAGAATATAAACATTAATACTGACTCCTTCATTAATCTGACAGTCTGTGTACTTCATTTCATTTTAAATGTGCGGCACCCCAGAAGAGATCCTGCATCACAAGCTTTGGTGAATGTAAAGAGTGTGCATATACCTATGTACAGATAGGTGGCAGGTATTTGTTTTCACAGAATCACAGAACCATAGAATATGCTGTATTGGAAGGGACCCATCAGGATCACTGAATCCAGCTCCTGGCCCTGTCCAGGACACCCCAAGAGTCACACCATGTGCCTGAGAGCATTGTCCAAATGCTTCTCGAACTTGTGAAGGCTTGGTACTGTGACCACTTCCCTGAGGAGCCTGTTCCAGTGCCCAGTGACCCTCTGGGTGAAAAACTTTTTCTTGGTATCTAACATAGACCTCCCCCAACTGAGCTTCCTCAAGCCCTGTCACTGGTCATTAAAGTGGAGAGATCAGTGCCCTCCCCTCTGCCTCCCCTGGTGAGGATGTTGAGGTCTCCCCTCAGTCTCCTCCAGGCTGAACAAATCAAGTTCCTCAGCTGCTCCTTGCTAAGGCTTCCTCTCCAAACCCTTCACCATCCTTGTGGCCCTCCTTTGGACACTCTCTAATAGCTTAATGTCTTTTTTATATTGTTGTGCCCAAAACTTCACACAAGACTCAAGGTGAGGCCAGCCCAGTGCAGAGCAGAGCGGGACAATCCCCTCCCTTGCCCAGCTGCTGATGCTGTGCCTGATGCACCCCAGGACACGCTTGGCCCTCCTGGCTGCCAGGGCACTCCTGACTCACATTCAACTTGCCACCAACCAGGACCCCAAGGTCCCTTTCTGTGGCGCTGCTCTCCAGCCTCTTGTTCCCCACTCTGTCTGTACATCCAGGGTTGCCCCATCCCAGGTGCAGAATCTGGCACCTGCCTTTGTTAAACTTCATACAGCTGGTGATTGCCCATCTCTGTAATTTATCAAGGTCTTTCTGCAGGGCCTCTCTGTCCTGGAGGGAGTTGACAGCTCCTCCCAATTTAGTGTTGTTTTGGTTTTCCACTTCTCTGAATTACATAAAACAAAACAAGAGGCAGGAACAGACAGTGTAAGGAGATGGAAATAATTAGTATCAAGATATTCAAATGCAAATAATGCTTTTTTTCCTATAATCACTATTTATCTCCGTATCCCAAAACCCTTTTATAAAAAGATATGTGTTGTAGCCCATCTGGACAGATGGAGAAACTGTGGTAAAGTGGCTTCACCACACAATTCAGAGAGCAGGGGCAGATTATCAGTCTGATTTTCTGCAGTTCATCCCAAGAGCCTGCCAAACTGTTAATTTTCTGGTTTATGAAGCTAACAGGAATGCGATTGTTTCTGTTTGTGGTCCAGAAATGATCCCTGTTAAATCTCAGTCTACACTTCTGACTTCCTTTGCTGACTTATTTTTTGGGTTTTTTTTAGGTGCAGTCAAATGAACCAGACGTAATCTATGGCATTTTTGAAAAAGAAAAGCTGCCGAGGCTCCCATTTTCCATCAGTAAGAATGGGGATATTTATGTGACTGAACCACTGGACAGGGAAGAAAAGGATACTGTAAGTAAACACATAAAACTTCACTGTTGGCAGACATCATAGCAGAAAGCTAATTATTGGTGTGGGAGTAAATATGAGAATGCTCAATAGAAAAGAAGGGGGACGGGGAAGGGGAGAATACATAAAAGCTTTGTTTCTTGTCACTTTTGGTTGGAAATGATGTGATAGATGTGAAAGTTCATCCAACTACTACACTGTAAACTGCCTTCAGGTTCTGACCCTACAGTGGGTCTGGCAGTAGCAAACACTGCCCACAGCATACGTACAGTGTACAACATGGACCAGCTATGGCAGGGTTGCAGGTGCACGAGTAAGAGGTAGGTGGTGGGATTTGTGGAGTGCAGGAGATCTGGATGTTTCAGATTTACTTCAGACCTCGGGGACCTCAGGTATCTTTACACACCAGAAGCAGAATTTAACTTGGATTTGCAGCTGTAAAGTTACCTTGAAGTTACCCATCTAGGAGTCTTTTAGACAGAAAATCTTCTGTTCCCTTCTGTTTTTGGAGGAAATTTGAGCAGAGCATAGGTCAGAGACCAGATATGCTGGATAAATTCTCTCTCCGTATGTGACAGATGAATTTGCAAAATTGCAAATATGAGATATTCCTGGTTGTCCTAAATTTTTGCAAGAGTAAGGACACCGTGGAGTGAAGTATTAAGGAATTTTAAAATCTTTTGAGAATTCAGGCCTCAGAAAGTAAGGGGTGATGGAAGAGTTCTGATTTAAACAGAGTGAAAATACTGAACAAACTCATGAGAGGATATTTCATATTCCCATAGTTACATACTTAAATGCAAAATACTGTCACAGTGGACGTTCAAACCATCTAATAGTTATATTCTTGTTGCAGTATACGTTCTTCGTGGTCTCAAAAGATAGCAAGGGAGAACTGGTGGATAAGCCTTTGCAAATTCAAGTTATTGTGGAAGACATCAATGACAATCCCCCTGTGTGCCAGCAGGCCCTCACCGTAATTGAAGTTCAAGAAAATGAAATTGGAGGTAAGAAAAGAGCTTCTGTTAATTTAAACACCTCATTACAGTCCTGTTGTTGTTTCCAGCTGTGTGTGAATAAAGCTAGACATTCTGATCCCAAAGAGTAAAATGTGGCTGCCCTAGAGAAATGTTCTTCTGTGCAAATAACCCCCCTGTTTTTCCTTCAGTAATTCATGTGGAAAGGATTTCAATAACCTGAGAAGGACAGACTCTAAACACCTACTTTAAAAATGCTGTTTCATTTAAAACATAAAACTGCATTTTCCCACAACCACAGTTTTGGATAACTGCTTAGACTGTGTAAAGAAAAACATCCCTTTTATTACTAATAGAAAAAAAACTGTTCTTAAAGTGGTATGAGTCCATTTTTCCTCAGCCAGCTGCTCCTCCAGCATAATGCCTTTGACTTCAATGGACCATTACCACAATCTGTCCTAAGCCTTGACATCAGTTATTTGGTTTCAGGACTGACGAGTTTGCTGTTACAGTCTTTTGAACTGCCCTGATCCCAAAACCAGCACGTTGGGATGCTAAAGGAAAAACTCCCAGAAGTGAAATGATTGTGTCCTTTTCAGTGTTTTCCATGCAGCTTCATTTTTATTGATGCTCTACTCTTTGCACTGGTGTCACAGTTGTCACTGTGTACTTCTGTGGAGAAACAGGACCACTGCATTCTCTCTGACTCTGATCTCTACTCTGCTACAGGAAGTCATATTGGCACCGTGTTTGCTACGGACATGGATGAGGAGGACACCCTTAACTCTCGTCTGCAGTTCAAAATCCAAAGTCAGGAACCTGAATTTCCTGAAAAGAATCTCTTCTATATTCAGCAAGACACTGGGAATTTGCACTTAACTGGCCGTTCCTTAAGCAAGCGTGATTCAGCCAAGTATTCCTTGAAGGTCCTGGTGTCAGATCCAGGTATGTAAAGCCTGCTGTTATACATTGGAATAACTCTGTTCACACTGGCATCACTTGTGTTCAGTGTCCAAGGGATGTGGGGAGACAAGGAGGATTTGCTGAACAGACAGTAGCACTGAGAGCTGTCTTGCTCTGGCATGGTACGTGCCCTGCTCTTGAGATGCAGGGAGATTAATCATGATTCATAACGCAAGCATGGAAGACAACCAGCTCTAGGACAGAGTGTGGCTAGACTGGGAAGCTTGTTAACAAGTACTTCAGTAAGAGATTTCCTTCCACAGGGAGGAAAAAATGAAGAGATCATGACTGTGGTTTTCCCCCAGGTCTTTCAAAGGGACTTCACTGAAAAAAAAGAAAAATCAAGAAATTAAACACAGCTGCTCAGACAGTCCAGATAATATTTTAAAACATTAAGAGAAAATTAGGCTGAAATTAAACTTCAAAAATAATCTTGTCCCTTATGTAAATTCCCAGGAGTTCTTTGTGATTCACTGAATGGAAAGGAAATCGAACTCCATACCAAAGCTCAAAGCTTTGTGCTGGAGACCCAAGAGTCAGGCAAAACTTGTGCATGAAGGAACAGGCATGTAAAAAAGTAGTGTGACATGTCTGTAAAAGAAATGGCATCATTTAGGCAGATGATGGAAAACCTTGCAGAAGGAGAAGCTGGTGGTTTGTTTTGGATGCTCATTTGAATTCCACCCAAACAATGTTGTTTAGGATTTTCCATAAATTTCAGCTCATGAAGTATGTTCATAAAGCACTAAAATCCATCTATATATGGATAGCACATGACCAGATATATTATATATATTATGCTTTTAAAATCACAACCTGCCATTGCTAAGGGTGCCCCTGCTCAGGTAGTGATTAGATTTACATGGATCTGAAGTTTAAGTCTGCCTTTAGCAAAACTGATGGTGCTGCTTGATGACCTGCCAAGAAGACAAGGTAGCATCACAACCCAGGGCTTACTTTTTGACATGGAAAAGTGATACTGAGATGGCTAACACAATTCCCAGATATCATCATCCTGGTAAATGGATATGGTTTTAAAAAGTGAGGGAAATGAAACAGGATGGGGCAGTGCTGAAGAAATTGGGAAGATCGATGGTGAGATAGAGAGTGAAGTTGTCACTGACTAAGAGATATCTGAGGTAAGTTCTTCTCTCAGTGCTTAGATTGGACAATCTGGCAGTGCTGCTTTTTGCTCACAGTGAACCCATCTGGAGGAAAGTTATTTTCAGTAGAATGGCTGGTGTGACATTGTTTGTCTCTTTCCATGCAGGATTCCAAACAATCTGTGACGTGGAAGTACATGTCATCGACATCAATGATCAAATTCCCATCTTTGAAAACTCAGATGTGAGTATTTTTGACACCGTTTTGGGTGTTCCAATAACTTTTGACAAGTGTTTGAGCATGCCTTCAATGTCTATAGAATGTCAATGGGAAACTAGTTGTTTACAGAACATATAACAGAGTAACTACCAGTGAAAATAAAGGCAGAATATTGCTGCAAGTCTGCATATAAGCTCTATCTAGGCAGTGAGCAAGGAGACAGACTAAGAGCTAATTATGAAATCTAAGGTAATTTTCTCAATGGAAAACTATGTGTACAGAAAGAACTTATTCTATTAAAGCAGTTTATTCCAGAAATGCAAGTTCTAAAGGGAAAGGGGGAAGAAAAGGCTTTAAAATTAATCAAACAGCTAAATGGAAAAAAGCTGGCATCTCCCAAGCACCTTTACAAACACAGCACTTGTGTATCCAAAACAGCCAGAAGGTGAATGGGAATCAAAATCCCTACATGGTTTGACCAGAAACAGTGGCCCTGTGATCCATGCCCAAAAACATACCTGGTTTCAGAATTGGTGTCAGGCTCTTGCCTTTTCCTCTGATGGAGGTACTGGCATCTGGCAGAGACTTGCAGACATTTCGTGACTTCTGCCAGATGGCCCAAGCCTCCTGACAGACACTGGAGTGGCTGAAGTACCTACACAGAGGTCTCCCAGCTCCCACCATTCCTGCAGGCCGTGTAGGTGGTGGGCTTAGGAGAACTGCCTGGCCCACCAGGAATAGGTGTCCTTTTGGGGAAGCTGTGCTGGTTTTTGGGCTTTGCAGACTGCATTGCCCAGCTCTCTGTTGGTGGCAATGGCAGCACAGTCACATGCAGACAAGGTGCCTGCATAGCAGGTTTTGCACCATCTCACCTCAAGGTCTTGGTCCAGGACCTGGTCTCAAGGTGACGCTTCTGGGCGAGGGCACACATCGAAGAGTTAGCAGAGCTGGGATGCCAATGTGGCAACAGCCCGTGGTGCATGAAGCAATCAAATATTTAACAGTGAGTGGCCAGGGTGCTCATGGGGTGCAGAGGAGCTGTACTATCCCTGCTGCATGATCATGGGCTGGTTTTGACAGAGGATGTAAAGATTTGGGACTGGTGCTGTACTAGTGGCACTGATCCCATCACCTATGATAAATGTGTGGCTAAAAAGCTTCCCTCCCTCATGTAGCTGCTGGGGATTAAAATATATCCATGTATGTGGGTCACAAGCTTGTGATTGTGCTGAAGTTTTTATCCACAAATGGTGCTGGGTATGTCATGTTTCAATGACCTCTCTCTCTCTTCAGTATAACAATGTGACTGTGGCAGAAAATATCCCAATAGGAACTGTGATATTAGAAATTCAAGCTACTGATGGAGATGAGCCTGCCACAGGGAGCTCCCTCATCATTTACCAAGTGAAGGAAGGAGATCCAAACAACACGTTCATCATAGAGACAGACTCTGAAACAAACCGAGGCTTCGTCAAGATTAACAAGGTGAATAGATGGATTATATTCTTCTCCTTTAGTGTCACTTATTTGTCATACACAGTATCTGCCCTGGTAATGATTTGTGGGGAGGAATATTGTCTGGTGGTGGGGTGGGAACACCCTAAGCATGGTGCAGACTGCAGGAGGCTCCACTGCTGGACTCAGGCTCTGTGCCTGTGCAGTGCTCACACACACCAATCCTCCTGCCTTTGCTGTGCCTTCACCATCCGCCACCACCGCCCTCCACTGGCTCTGCTGCTGGCTGCTTCTCCAGCAGAGCAGGTTCTGGCCAATGAAGTAGGTCTTTATGCACCATAGAGACAAAAAGAATGATACTGAGTGCTTTTGCAGCACCATTTCTGGACAAGAGAAAGCCAGCTAATGCTTCCAGGGGCTGTGGTGGTAGTGGTGGGCTGTGACAGGGCAGATTCTCCTCCCTGCAGTCGCTCTGGCCATTAGTGGCCTGTGCAAAATGAAGTACAAGTGCAGCCAGCATGACTCAATGTCAGCATGGAGATGCAGGTTGTTCC